>NW_015091133.1:65331-242950 GCF_001431845.1 Calidris pugnax | reverse complement strand
AGAAAGAAAGAAAGAAAGAAAGAAAGAAAGAAAGAAAGAAAGAAAGAAAGAAAGAAAGAAAGAAAGAAAGAAAGAAAGAAAGAAAGAAAGAAAGAAAGAAAGAAAGAAAGAAAGAAAGAAAGAGCCAACTAGGAAACACTGGAGCTGATAGCATCTAAAATGTGAGCTTGAAACATCCTTTCCTTGGATTCATGTCCAATCCTTAGTGACCCTTTACTTTTATTCCCTGAATACATTTTGCTCTCCCCTTCCTATCTACCAGCACTGGCTGCAGCCAAAATATAGGGGGTCGGACCTTCAGCATTGCACAGCCCTTTGGATTCCAATGTTCCTTTAATTCATTCCCTGACTGCTTCCCCACTGCTCTGCCACCAAGGACCTAACCCTGGCATCCATCTGTCTTCTTGTATTATTTGCGTCTGGTGACTGTTTACTGCCTTCTTTCCTCAGAAAGTACCCTCTCCCACTGGGAACATCAGCCTCTTTTCCTGCTTTCTAGTACATTTAAAATCCCCTTCCTTTTATTCACTGGAAAAATGCTCCCTTTGCCTTCAAACTCCTCTTTAAAATCTAGGATGACTGCCTGTCTTCAGCTCCTCACTGGTAATTACCTTGAACAGAATTAAGAGTAGAGGCTTTCTGGGACAGCAGCTTTGCTTATCTGTGTAATTCATAGAGAGCATGTAGATTTACACTTCAGGACAAATATATAATGTAGAAAAATAGGTCTATGGAAAGTCTTACCTTTCTTTCTCTTTTCGTAAGCCAAGGGGTACTTTGAGTCTTCAGTATGCTGCTACTCCTCTACTTTCTTTATGTTTTAAACTGTTCAAGTGCATTACTGAAAATAAAGTAAGTTGAGATAAGCCTTAAAAATAAAGAATAATTTTGCTTAAAAATATTATTTCATCAGGTCACTGTTGGAATTAGCATCCTGTTCCACACGACATCGTCTTCATGGTCTAAAAACTTACACTGCAAAAGTGCTGATTTTTCGAGCTAACATTAGAATCATATTTTTCCAAGTACCCACCCACTGATACTCTCCACCTTGACATAATGAGATCACTTTTCTCTCCCCTAATATCACGTATAACAAAATATTGACAGCCAGACCCTGGGTCTCTACAGTTGTCAAGGGCTTTGGAAAGGTGTCAGTGAGGATGTTCTGAAAATGTTGTTTTCATTAATGAATTGATGTTATCAGCTTCTTCTAAGATGCTGTGCCATTGAAAAAAAAATAAAATGCACAAAGTCTAGTCTTCCTGAACATAGCAGGAACCAAAAAGGAGGAGGCAAATTGCTATTTACAGCTACTGGTCTCCCTCCAACTTACATGTTGCTCTGATTGTTTTCTTTTTCCCCTCACACAGATATCTGGTTTTCTGGTTCATTCCAACTCTCTCTCTGTTCCCTGTCTGCTTCTGTTGGTAACGCACGCGCACACAGGTTTTTTTCCCCCAAACAGAAAAATCCCAAAGTATCTTTGTATTACATTCCCTGCAAATACTCTCTGGCCTAATCTCTGACTAGTCTTGGATGGCCCCTGCATTTATGAAAGTGTCTCCTCTTGTTTCAGCTACCTGAAGCTCTGAATTTTACTTTTTTCCCCCCATTTATCCTAAAGGACGGGTGGGAAATATGGTTTATACTGTTTAGATACTCCAGTTTTTAAATAGAGCACTTTTCAACTTCTGCATTTCCACTTAACCTAAACTAAGTTCATCTTTCCGTTTCTTTTTTTTTTCCCTTCTTTTAAATTCAGATTATTTTCTTAGTTCTTTTGTCTGTGGAAATGTGCTGTTCTGCAGCTTAAAAACAGGGCCTGGAAGGAGAAGCTGTGCAAACGATACCAGTTGCTGATGTGGAGTTAACTTCTGGATAGATGGAGTACAGGTCTGCTTCAAAGTTTCATCTTGAGTGGTAGTTTTAATGATATTTCTGTTCAGGATGAAGTTCTTATCCCAGCTGTCAAATTGTTGACCACATTCCAATTGCTAGGACCAGAAGCAAGATTTTATTTCTAAACCTTTCCAATAGCATTTTCCTGATTTAAAACATAAACAAAAATAATAAAAATTAGTTAAACTTGAGTACAAAATAAAAGGTATGTTTTATTGATCTCTTTTAGTTCTTTTGTCTGTGGAAATGTGCTGTTCTGCAGCTTAAAAACAGGGCCTGGAAGGAGAAGCTGTGCAAACGATACCAGTTGCTGATGTGGAGTTAACTTCTGGATAGATGGAGTACAGGTCTGCTTCAAAGTTTCATCTTGAGTGGTAGTTTTAATGATATTTCTGTTCAGGATGAAGTTCTTATCCCAGCTGTCAAATTGTTGACCACATTCCAATTGCTAGGACCAGAAGCAAGATTTTATTTCTAAACCTTTCCAATAGCATTTTCCTGACTTACATAAACAAAATTAATAAAAATTAGTTAAGTACAAAACAAAAGATATGTTTTATTGGTCTCTCTTCTTGCAGAAATGGAGAACTGAGGTACAAGGGGGCAAATGACTGAAATGTTGCGGGAAATCTGCCTCAGGTCTAGGAGCTGGATCTAGATCTTTAAGTCCTTTTCCAGATCCTTGAAAATAAACTTCCATGATTCATGTACAGAAAAATGTTCTTGGTGTTCAGTCCTAACTTACACAACCAAAACGGCAATAATGACCTCATTTAACTTTGCCATCACCCATATTTAAGTTGTAAGGAATGTTTTTATTAAAGAGAAAAAGCATCTGAGCAATTGCCCAGGTGCTTTCGAGGGGAAAGCTTGCTTTGTAGTTTCATCCAGTGTGAAACATTCCCATGTCCTTGTCTATTGGGTCAGAAGCCACCAGCAGAAACACCAACCCATGGCATGGTACAGAACCTCCTCTATGTCTCTCCAGCTGTGCTCCTTGATGGCCAGTCCTCATTTTTAGCTCTGCCTGGGGACATCTCTGCTGCCCGAGCAAGCAGAGTGGCTCACCAGGCAGCAGCCTGTGTTACCAGAGCTGGCAATGAGTCATGTGTGAAGCTGGCCGACAACCCGTGCTGTCTGTATGTATGCGGCCATGGGTCGTTACACAGCAATAAAGTACAATATCTTGTTCAAAACCTGTCTCATTTTATTTGGATCCCTGCTGACTTCACTGGCACTGAGCCACGGCTGGTGTTTACTGACCTTTCAGAGCTGCGCTGTTGGCTGAAGGAATAAAAATAGTTTCTTTTCAAGGCTGTGTGCAGACACTGAAGCTGTAGGGTGCGTGCTTGGACCCGTCTGTGGGCCATGGGGAAGGACCAGGAGGGCCAGCCAACACCGTTCCTGCTGGAATGGTTGCCCTGGTTTGAGCAGGCAGCCCACCCCGAACATCTGCAGACTTCTAACACTCCTCCTGGTCCCACACAATGGTGTGGAACATCGTCTTTCAAGGGCTAACACTTCCAGGCTGTACAAGGTGGTCTCACAGTGCTCCCTGCAGTCATGGCCCAAAAAACATCTGCTGGGGGTCGTTGATAGGACCCCACTGCAACTTCATCCCTGGTCATGCGGCAGGACACGTGGGAGGAAGGTATTCATCATGCTCATGGGCCTAGACCATGCCCAGGGTGGTTGGATGGATACAGCAAGCACCCCTCCCAGCATCTTTCCCAGGTTCCTTTGAAGACACATTCACTGTTGCAAGGAAGGCAACGTAAAACACGTTTGCTGAGCCACCAAGCTGTTACAGGGTCAGCCAGGCAGAAAAATGTAGAAGGCAATTAGCTGAAGTCCCACGGCAAGGGACAATGTGATCCCCTGAATGAGCAGCCCTGAAGTTTGGGGGGTTTTCAGGCCCTGTAGTTAGAAAGGTCTAGTTGTGCCCACAGAGGGGACAGGGCTCTGGCTGCACTGGGGGTCTTGTTCAAGTTGGCTTAGGTGAGACATGCGGAAGTTGAGGGACCCCAGCTCGGGTAATATATTGGGACTGCTGTTAGTTTTCTTTTTATGTGAATTTGGTATATTGTTTATAGACTCCACTTTTCAAAGTTAGCATTTTTTTTGAGTACTAGCAAGATTTCTACCTGGACATGGTGTGCCTGTATGTCACAGAGGCTTGCCAGCACTGTCTGCAGAGACACATAAGCCACTACTCAACCACTGGCCAGGCAACACAGACAGAGCTAGATCTAACTAAAACAAAACAGAAGGCCTGTACTTTGATGTGAGAACACAGCTATTGCCTGGGTACTTTATGATGGTCACCGTCTCAGAGGAGTTGCAGTGTCTGGGCCACGTTTTCTGGTTGGTGCTGAAAGGCCAGGCTAAACAAGGGATTAGCAGGAAGATAGTTCCAGGATGGATTATCCCTGCGCGTGATGGTAAAGAAATTTCACTTATTGCAACACGTCCTGACACCGCACTTGGAAGGCTGCCTCTGGCAGCGGTCTCTTAGGGTTAGCACCGTGGTGTCCTTCCAGGCCTGAAAAACCTTGCATGGGATTTTGTCCCAGGAATCAAATGTCTTGTCTGAGCTGCTTGTTTCCTTGCCATCTCAGCAAAACCTCCCAAGTGGTCATTGTTTCAGAAGCTGGTTTTCCCCTCTCGAAAATCTCCGACAACTTCAAGGGACACTTCACCGGGGAGACCTTAGAGCCCCTTCCAGTCCCTAAAGGGGCTCCAGGAGAGATGGGGAGGGACTCTGGATCAGGGAGGGGAGCCATTGGATGAGGGGGGAGGGTTTGACACTGAAAGAGGAGAGATTGAGATGAGATCTCAGGAAGAAATTCTTTTCTGTCAGGATGGTGAGAGCCTGGCCCAGGTTCCCCAGAGAAGCTGTGGCTGCCCCATCCCTGGAGGGGTTCAAGGCCAGGCTGGATGGGGCTTGGAGCAACCTGGTCTGGTGGGAGGTGTCCCTGCCCAGGGCAGGGGGTTGGAACTGGATGATCTTTAAGGTCCCTTCCAACCCAAACCATTCTATGATTCAAACTGGTTTCTGTAAGATTTGGTTAGCTCATGGTACCCCTGCTCCATGACACTTCTCACCAGCATCGACCTGATATTGTCAGACAGATGAGCAAATAAATAGCAAAAATGACCAAGATAAACCTAATTATTTGAGACATGTGTGGTATTTAATTTGTTCATACCATGGAAAATGACAAAGCAAATTAGTAGCAGAGGAAAATATTACATAGTGCCATTACAGAGTGAACATTTTTGTGTGTTTAGTCAAAGCACTGCCTAATAAGATATATGAGTGTCAGGGAATATCCATTTTAGCTATGCACTTAATTCTCCAAATTCAGCATACCAGTAATTTATTTACCTTCATTTAAATTCTTCTAACACTTTTATCGAAGTAACAGTTTCTGTTTGTTTCTCTCTTCCTTTAGAGAACACAGCACTTGCTTTTGGCACATTGCTGACTCTTATTTTATTTTTCCTCTTTGAGGATACAAGCTGTACTAATGTTTCTGTAATAACCAGAATAAAGTCAAGAGAAAAGAACCCAGGATTTGTGTTCTTTTGTCAGTTCAATACTCCACTATAGAAAAGAGATAGTAAATTATAGAAAGAAACCAACGCTATGACCGCAGAATTTCAGTATTTACTCCTGCATCAGCAGACCTACATACAGCAGCTGAAATTCCTCTTTTTTTTTTCTTCAAAAATGACTTTTGCATGTTTGGTGATCAAATACCATGAAGGAAGTTACATGTTTTTCAGCTGGTCGTAAGCAAGCCACAGGATGAATGAGATACAGTTAGAAGAGGAACTGACTGATGTGTAACATGTTTTCATTGTAATCGTGCCGTATGGAGTAAATAAAGCAATGTTTGTCCATCTCTCCCTCTGTGAATGAATGGAAAGGTTTCTTAGCATTTGTGTACTGGATTCAATACAGGCATCTTCACTCATGTCCCACCGGAGAGCATCCTTGCAGACGCAGTCCACCTTTGCCTACTACAGATGCCTGAAGTCTGGAAGAAAGATACTTTTGCCTCTTAAGTGAGGAAAAGCTTTATTTTTGCTCCCTGAGTCTCAGCAGAGAACGTGTTATCCAGGACTGAGCTCCTTTCCCCCATCGCGGGCTGCGCTGCCCTATTCACCTTCCGTACTTGATTGGGAAATGTAAATGACAAGATCTTTATGTGTTCAGAGAAAAATGATCCAAGCTCTGAGACACATGTACAGGATGACAAATAGCGCTCATTTTCAACAGTGACATGGCTGTTAGGAGTGCTCAGCATCTTTACTGTCCTTGTTCCCCTGACAGTTACACATATAGGCAGATCCACAAATTATATGGACAGCTGTCGATAGAGACTGCGGTCCAGCTCATCGGTGGAACTGTCACCATTCAGATTTGTCTGCTTTCCACAGATTATCACCCAGAGGTGTGTGAAATAGCACGGTTTCCTATTTCAAAAGCACGCCGTGTCAAAGGCACAATGCTGGTACAGGCAAATAGAGTAGCTTGAAAATATTCCTCAACACGTTTCAAAAGAATTATAAAGGTCACAGGCCTTCCCACTGGCTCTAGGGACAGCTCTCCCATCCTTTCATTTTTAAAATAATCTGCTGTATTTACTCAAATGTATATTCTGGTTGTCAGTTCTCTCCTGCTAACCTTGGTACATGCAGCAGGAGGAAGAATATGGTAAAATAGAAAAAATTTAAGCTGGACTTATAAAGTTCACTTAATTGCATTGAGAGGTGAACCTCAAGAACGTTTTCAAGCGCATCTCAATAGTCATTGTGAAGAAGAACTTTACAAATGTAGAGCAGGTATGTGCAAGGCTTCCATCTGCTGCACACACGTTCCCCAGCGCTCAGGCAGACCCAAAACCTCTGCCACTGGCGTTTCATCAGGTGATTTCATACCTGTAAAATGAAAGTTTGCACAGAAACTGCAGCTGGTGACCTGAATGCTGGGGGGAAATAATCCTGTCTTCCCCTTAGGAGGGAAATAAACATGTTGCAGGAGCTCCCTGTGTTAATCTTTCTCAGAAGACCATTTAGGAACTGTTCAAAGGGCACACAGTGGGGACACAGTGAGGGACTATAGCTTCCTGGGACATCGTTGCACCAAAAGTGGCCGGTGCCCATTCCCCTGCAGAGGGAATTCCTAACTCTACCTGTCAAAGGTAGGCCTTCACCAAGATGCAGAGCCAGGCAAACTGGTCCCAGCTCATTGCCTGCCCCAGAGCTACCGTGTGCCAACTAGGAAATTTAATTCCTCATCACAACACAGTTTCCACAAATGCTATAAAAATATCTCTACAGATCAAAGACAGTTAAGCTTTGAAGAAATCATGCATGGAAAAGGTCCACCTACCACAGAGTCGGCAAGTTACCTCGCTAGGAGACATTTAAAGAGCTTGGCCTTGCAAACTGCTGTGCTCACTCCTGCAAAAAACCATCTATACCCAGCAAATGCATGGCATAATCTTCTAGATTTTCCTTCATGGCATGCTTGAGGAGATGGCAGGACCTCTCTGCAGAAGAAAATGTTTTCTCTCAAAACACTGACATGGCAGACAGGCAGGATGCCGATGCTAATATTAGGAGAAAAGACAAAAAGAATGGAAAACAGAGAAAAAAGCAGGCAGGACAAAGAAAGCACCAGTGGTGGAACAGCTCCGTCAAGATCCTGGGCTCCAGGCCATACCCAGCATAGTTACAGCAAGGAAACCAAGATCCCACAGAAACAGGAAAGGAGGGTTTACCTCCCCAGAAACAGGGAGAGGAGAAACAAATCCCTAGGAAGCTGGGGAAGCAGCAGGGGAAACATCTTGAAGCCGAGACTTGCTTTGATCCTGATGATAAATCAACTCTGCCAAAATGGATGAGCCATTTGGACCCATTCCCTGCTGTTTAAGGATTTGTCCTTGAAGTGATGAGCATGTGTGAAAACCCACATATGCACTGAGGAAGGGAAGGCAGATGACATCAGGCTTGAATTCAGATTAGAAAAATGTGCATGAAAGAGCAAAAAAAAAAACCCCAACCCCAAAACAACCTCACGTTACAGCATAGGAAAGTTTGGTGTTCCTTTTCTGTCCTCCTCCAACAGATGGGGTTTTCAGCTCCAAATAGCAAACACCACGTTTTGTTGGAGATCAGCCACCTCTCTGGGTACCCGGGCTGTCTTAGATCACCATCTTGCAGGAAGGTTGGAGCTAATTTGTAGAACTGGTGGTTCCTGGTGCTTTGACTGGCAGCATCCTCCAGGCTGTTGGGGATGTTGGAGGCTCAGCTGCTGCTCCAGATCCAATCATACAGACCACAGGGGTTCATGTCCTGGGTGTTCAGGGGCTGCTGGTGCTGTTTCACACAGAAAAAAAAAAAAAAAAGACTTCCAAACCATGTAAATGAACTTGAAAGACCAAGACTCTTCAAAATGTTTGCCTTCAGAGATAAGTGTTCACATTTTTGTTGGAACGGATTCAGAGGAGACCACGCGAAGATGCTCTGAGAGCTGGAGCACCTCTCCTATGAAGACAGGCTGAGAGAGTTGGGGGTGTTCAGTCTGGAGAAGAGAAGGCTCCAGGGAGAACTTAGAGCCCCTTCCAGTCCCTAAAGGGGGCTCCAGGAGAGATGGGGAGGGACTCTTGATCAGGGAGGGGAGCCATAGGACAAGGGGGAATGGTTTTAAACTGAAAGAGGGGAGATTGAGATGAGATCTCAGGAAGAACTTCTTTGCTGGGAGGGTGGTGAGGGTGGCCCAGGTTGCCCAGAGAAGCTGTGTTCAAGACCTCCCTGGAAGGCAGGATGGGGCTTTGAGCAACCTTGTCTAGTGGGAGGTGTCCCTGTGCATGGCAGGGCTTTGGAACTGAATGATCTTTAAGGTGCCTTCCAATCGAAACCATTCTATGACTCTATGATTCTATTTTGGTTTTTGGTCTGTTTCTCTAATAGGTTGAGTGGATTGCAAGGATTGCCCACAGCAGGGCCATCTTCACCCAAAGAGAAATTTGCAAGATTAATAGAAAACTGGTGCAAAACAAAAAATTTATGACTTTAACTCCTGACATTTTCCAGCATCTGATGGATTTATTATTATTGTGATATTAATACCTAAAATCGACATTTTAAAGATCACATAGGCTTTTTAAAAATTGTTCCACCCCTTTTAAGCAACCCATTAAAAACAATTTTCAGGACTGTACCTGCACATTTTTACATTTTTGGGCTAATATCATCCCCAGATATGACACACATAACAGGGCATTTTTGTTTCATCTTCATAACATGCACAGTTTTCTTCTGATGGTATATAAATCAGCACTCCTAGGTTATAAGACATAACCTAGGAGTGCTGATTTTGCAGCTTATTTTGGATGGTTTGATGCTTCCAATTATTGAATACATGAGCTGTGATGGCAACACTGCATGCATTTTAACTAGGAAGAAATTAGGGGACAAAATGCTGAGAATACAGCCTGTATGCATCCAAATTTTTCCGCTCCCAGGGAAATAAAACGCACCTGTGTGCAGATACTACCATCCCCTCGCCATAATTTTAATTTCCCAAAGTCAATGGGGTGATGACATCAGGGTACATGCGATGTGATATTTTTAATGTTGCGGTGCTGTTACCTAAACCTGATATATTTTTGGAATATTCTGAATGTGTTCAGCATCTCAAACGGGTTAATTCATCCAAAGCTTGAACACAACTGGCTCCCGCAAATTCGGGTCAGCAAGGATGCTTGTGTTCATAGGGCTATTTATAGCCTTTGTTTGAAGCATCCCCTCTCTAGTCATTCTGGTTGAAGTCCTTTTACTCTGAATTTAGCGTAGAGCACGTGTGGATGGAGGAGAAGCCCTCAGCCCCCGTAGGTTCAAGGAGGTCTGAGCGTGCCCTGCGTGACTCCATCGACTGCTGCACCTCAGCCAGCTCTGGGTCTGCGAGCAGGAGGATGGCTGACAGCTGCTTCAGCAGCTTTCAACATAGGCTGTAGAAAGGCTATGGCAACTTCCTTTTTGTTTTATTCTAAATCTTTGCATCTATATAAATTAAATCATATGCAGAAAGTTTTAACGGCATGTCTATCTGATGCTAACATAATTTGTATCCTCTAAAACTCGTCTGTCCTAATAGATTCTGACCTGTAATGTTGTGTTTTCATTATGTCAATCTCTGTGAAGACAGGCTGCCTGGCAAGTGAACAGTGGCCATGGCAAATGAAGATCATAATGAGATCTTGAAGATCTGCACAATAGAGCAAATTAGAGAAGTTCCGTGTATGATTTCATTATGCTCATCTCAGTAATGGCAGCAAAGAAATTTGGCTTATTTAGCACAGACTGTATTAAAGATGCATTTTTCCCCCAGAACACTGTGCAACTAGATAGCAAGGCTTTTATTTAAAACATATATAAAGCAAAACCTCAAACTTAGCCACTGTGGACTCCGCTGTGGTGACCTACTGCACAGATTTACAGTGGCAGTGCCACAGAAGTCACACAACCTGAAATAATTTCTTTCTGAGTTCTAATTTTTAGCTGTGGATTTTGCCATTTGATTGACATTTTTTTTTCTTTATCTCTTTACAGGCCCTTTGAAGGTGGTGTAAATTGCATCTAGCTCTGATTAATGGTGAGACTCCTGCTAGAAAATGAGACCTTCACTCTAGCTAGAATGTAAATGAAACCTTTCAAACTAGCACAGAGCTTTTAATAGAAACAGAATTAATTAACTTAACCTGGAATTTACATATATGCAGTGAAAGAAAACCAGATACCTAAATAGTCTCAGTTTGTCTCTGCTACATTTTTTGATAAAAGGCAATGACTATATCAGATGCATTTTGTTTTTCTGCCACAGCAACACTCTTCTTTCTCAAAGTTACTTGTAAAGTAGACAGCAACAGTGCTGTGTCAGTACTGGGCAACCTAAAGGATGAGCTGGTCACCATTCCTGCCAGACATATTGCCATGTGAAGGCAGTTTTCAAACCTGTAAATGGAAAATAGATGTCGAGTGCTTACTGTCTGTCCAGAGGAGGTGCTGGGTGCTCAACAGCCTCTTGCCTTGAGTTTTCCCTCATTATGATAAGAGAAACCCCAATTGGTCCCCGACTTTGGGGTAGCTGGCTCCTCTTAGAGCCACAACAGCTACAGTGGTGGTTGCAAGCCTGACAAATAATCAATAATATGTAATCAATAATATGACTGTTTAGGGTGGCATAGCGAGATAAGTGGGTGTTACCATCTCAAAGTCGAGTCACAATCAGAAAGTTTAAGAACGACTCTTCCAAAGTATCATTTTGGAGTTGGAACTAAATCGTTTGCGAACCAGGAGACTCCTGTCTCTAAGGTCAACCCCTCTTTGCAGAAAGGGTGAGGTGAGAAGGGGAAGCTGCACTTCAGGGAATATTATAAGCAAGTGATGAATGGGGATGGAGAGCATACCCACCTCCCCCCTGTGCACACCAGGAGAATAAGAATTGTCCCATCCTTGACTCTTCCCAAAGCTCCCTGAAGTCAAAATTGGGAAGAAAATAGGCAAAAACTAACATTTCAGATCTTGTTCCCCACATAAGGAAGTGACTCCCATCCCCAAGCCTGTCCATCTGGTATCTCTGTCTAGTGCCCAAGTGCAGGAATGATCTTAGCTTTTGTTTCTGAGGAGGATCCCATGGCAACAAAACAAGGCAAGGTCCAAGAGCATGTCATAGTAACCTACCCATTAAAAAACTTGGCTGAAGTGTAAAGGCCCCCACTCCGCCTGAGTTGGTTTGTTTCATGTTAGCTTATTTGTCATGAGAAATCTGAGACAGCACATGAAACCCCTTTCTTTTATTCCCACTCCCCTCCATCAATTTATACATCCTTCTTCATATACTTTATACATCCTTCTACATCTACTTTATACATCCTTCTACATCTACTTTATACATCCTTCTATTACATTGAGGAGCAGAAATTTTCTTTGGCCACCCAAGAAGCTGTTGGCTGCCCCATCCCTGGAGGGGTTCAAGGCCAGGCTGGATGGGGCTTGGAGCAACCTGGTCTGGTGGGAGGTGTCCCTGCCCAGGGCAAGGGGTTGGAAATGGATGATCTTTAAGGTCCCTCCCAACCTGACCCATTCTATGATTCTGTGTATGATTTCCTTATCTCACACCTGCCTCCAAGCACTGCAAAAGTCCTTCCTTCCACTGCACACAGGAATGGAGTCAGGAACACCTGAAGGGAAAGGGGATATCAGAATGGGGATGCTGTACATTCCCTTCTACACAGCTGGTAGATTAAGGCTTGGAAGCCTGTTTCCCAGGACCTGGGCATCTCTTTACACATCAAAACTCAAGTGTCTTCCTTTATATAGAAAACAGAAATTAAATTTAGCTTTGAGTGTCAAAAAGTTGTTGTTGTAATGGGCCAGATTAATTTCTGGCATGAACAGATACAATTGTCGTTGATTTTGATGATTTATGGCAGCAATATATCCTCGGTGTAACTCCACTGGCTTTGCTGCTGTTACGTTGAGGCTTAATTTAGCCTGATATTTTTATCAAGGGAAGGAACAGAATTAAAAGAGCACATGGCTCAGTTCAGGCATTTGGTTTTGACTTTCCCCTTTTACACAAACCAATTTGCTTTAAGCTCCAGCCCTCTCTTTTCTGATATTGCGGTAGCCTTAGAGTTGGTTTTTTTTTTCCTCTACCTACTATTGGCATCTGGGCTTATTGACAAATCGTCACCTGTGATGTGTTTGCTGTCTTGCAAGATTACAGATGACTGCTGCCTTGCACTGCTTCTCTTCTCCCTGTATCTCTTGCATACTGAGTAGGTTGTTTTCTGGCCAGTGGACGCCAACAAAGAATTTATATTGAATGCTTTTTATGTACTCCTCAGTCTAGAACTTTTCTTCTTTTAATGAATTCACAGATAATGTTCTGAACAAGTGCAGGGCAGAGATCTTAATGCAAATTGTTAACAACTTCAAAATAAATATATTTCATACATGCTACATAATTGATGATAAAATTTCTCTTCTTCTTTTTGAAAACTTCATTCTTTCATCACCTGCAAAATTATCATTGGAGTAAAGAACAAGCCCAATACTCAAACTGGATGCCATGTGCAAGGACATGAATATCTGTCCCCTCTGTGAGACAGATTCTTGAAAGCCACGTAGTTACCAAATCCAACAGCTTGACCTGTTTTATCACATCTGCTTAACTCGTATTCTGGACATCTGCTGGTATGAGTGTTTGACAAACACTGATATTCTGTTTCACAGCAATGGCACTGGTATGGGTACCCCCAGGAAGCCCTCATTGCTGCCTGGTTGGGCATAGAGTTGCTGAAGAAGAGCCCAAAGCTACCAAAAATGTTGGCATGCTGTACAGCTGGGCTGCTAGAGACAAATGAACAAGAAGAGGCCCCTGAAAACACTTTAAAGATGCTCTGAAATCCTCTCTTCAAGCTTGGCAGAGCAATACCAGAACCTGTTAGAACACGGCTACATATCAAGGTATCATCTCCAGGAAAACCCGTGATGAAGTTGCTGCAGACCTTGGAGGAAAGCACAGAAGCCTCACGGGAGAGCAACAAGGAAGGCCTGAGGCACTTGGCGGCCATCAGAAATGTATGACATCAACCCACAGCCACACTAGCTCCTCAGGGGCTTGTCTGTCCCCACGCAGCTGAGAACATGGGCACTGAGGGCCATTAGCTACAGCTCACAGGAGAAAGTTGTCCCTGAGCAAGATAGTAAACCACAGGCAGCACTGACAGTGTAGGTGTCCGTGCACACATAGCTGTAGTTCTGCTGTTTCTTTTTTCTGGGTATACATACTTAATTTCCACCACAGGGGCTCGATTGCAGTAATTAACTGAGGTGTGACAATATTTTGATGTCTTCGTGCACAAACAGCCCCGTTCAGTAAGTGCAATGAGTCATCCGAAATCCTCCTCAAAGCTGCCTGATGAGACTTTGAGCAAAGGGGGCAAGGGTTCCTGTTGCCCTCTGCATCAGGAGACCACTGAAGAGGTGTTTATTCCTTCCCTCTGCTGCTTAAGCTCCACAGTGGAGGATTTTTAGACCTTTCTAATTATTATTTACTTTCAGCAACCTTCTGCCGAACTACTGTTCACAAAACAGCCACAACAAATAAATATGCAAAGCCAGGGCTGCTAGTCCGGACAGCCGGCGTGCTTGCTCGGAGGACATCTGCCCTTTCCCTAGCACCAAGATCACAGATTGTCAGCAGTGGCCTTTCAACTCATCGTAAACTTCCTTCATTAGGCTTGTATGTCCTTGTCCCCCCCAGAAATAAACCCAGAAGACTTGAGACCTCTTTTGGTTTTCTCCTTTTCTTTTTTTTTTTCCTTCTTCTTCATTGGGCTTTGCACAGCCCTGGAAAAATGTCTGCAATATCTTTCATAAACATCATCATTTATTAATGTACTGCAAGTCTGAAACGGCCCAGTTGTTTGGGTGCTTGGTAACGTCTGAGGTTAGCTCATTTAGAAAGAGGAGCAACACTGGAAAGTGTTTCTCTTCAGAGAACCATGCTGATGAAAAGTTGCTTAGAGCTCATCCAAAATTCTGTCTCACACCGGATCTTTCATATAGTTTCTTTTGGATGAACTTAGAGAATGTGCGGGTTTGTTTGGGGTTTTTTTCCCCTAATAACCACCAGTGTATTTGTATGCATTATTTTAATGCAGAGATTTTATTTTGATGTTATGTGAGAGATGTGGAAGCTGCACCTGGGAAATTTGGCTGGCATTTCTGTAGGAATGTAACAATAGTAAGACGGCTTAACCCAAGTGGGCACTGGTATTTAACTTGCTCTTATTTTCATCTAGTAATTTCAAATGTAATTTGAATATTCATAAGATAGCAAGGCGGTGACTCATTAAAAGATGGATCATGTTCCATAGAGTGAGATGCTGTGGAAATAAGCAGTATGTTTGCAGGTTGAACAGATCAAATACAGCAGAGGCCGGAAGGGAAGGACACACAAAAAAATCACTTCTCTCTTTTCTCAATATGTGCATAAGAGGAGGATTAGGATCATCTTGTAATATTCAGGAGAGCTGCAAGGGAAAATAACTTCCCAGAGCAACAGCTGTTTTAGATGTTAGAGCAAGATTAAAGAGAACCTATTCCATCTATCTTTTGTTCTAAATGAATGGTTATCTGCCAAACCAGCAGGTCAAAACAGGCACTTCTGTGAAGAAAAACATCTCTTTGCAAAAATTATACTCTCTCCATGGATTTGGTTTTCTTATCTGATAATGGGCAATCATGTGCCATACTCAAGTTCTCTGTGTAATTACTAATTCACCATTTCAGTTCTCCATGGTTAGCCAAAAAGGCCCTTAAGTAAGTAAAAAGGAATGCAAAAATCTTAATAAATTCAAGATGTTAAACTCCGATTTGTACCTAATTCCGTTAATACGTGCAGTTCAAATTAAAATGTAACATCAGACTTTCTGGATTTGCTGGCTTTAAAAAATCCAATAAAAGACAAGATTCTATTATAAAAATATTATAAGTCAGTTTTGCTCTCATCTATAGCTCCATTAAGAGAAAACTAGAGGCAAGTAATAACTTCTATAAATGAGTCATTATCAGAGATTATTATATTTTAAATAACATCCAAAAATTTGTCAGGCATTAAAGAGCAAATAGGAAAGATTTGACTTTGCTTCTTGTACAAAGGCTCAAATCCTCAGAGGCTTACATACTGAAGTCCTGTCGAGGGCCCAGGTTCATTCCATCTAACCAAAGGATCTTAAATTAGGAGGCAAGTCAACACAGACTCCCTCCAAAAAAATGCCCAAAGAAAAACGAGGGATGCCAAATGACTACTCAGTTACCCTAGAAAATAAATATCCTTTTGAGGTAGGCAGCCTTTTGTTTTTGGGGTGCTTGCAGGGCTCAATGTTCCCATTGAAAGCAACTGAAGGCAGAATGCAAGTGCTTCACTGGAAGTGTGGTGGGCTCATTGGTTGTTCAGTGCCTTGACACTTGTGACAAGCTGGACCTCTGTGGTGCTGGGATGTGCCAGGTGACACCAATAAATAAGGGGAGGGACAGAGAGAAACCAGATAAAATTTATGGCAAAGGGCTATGTAAGCATGAATTTTTTACACATGCATGTCCCGATGGTACTTGCAAATTTGTTAACTGATATATTTTACTTATACTAACCAGATCACGAACTGCAAGCAGCATGGAAGAAGCATTTGTTTTTGAAGTAACTTAAATAAAGAGCAGATGGTGGCTTGGTGAGCAGGGCCTCGATTTGTTCTCAGTTCCAGGTTCAAAGTCACAACCTATTTGTGAGACTCTAATTCAGAATATAACATATTTGAGCCAGTATTCACAAAAATCTGTATGGAAAAGCTTACATTTGATAGCTGAGAGTCAGTGTGTTGATTAATTTTTGATAGAAAGAACTTAAATATCCTGGCTGCTTGGGCCATTGCATATCTGATTTATATCTGTGAAAAAAAAGAAAGTTACAGGACCACACAGAGACAGAGTGAAGGCTTTGATTGCCCACCAAAAGAGGCATCTGCTGCGATGTGGGAGACTCAGACTTAGCTCCCCATTTCAAATATTTCACAGTCCACCTCTCCAAAAGAAGAATTCAAAAACACCAATCTGTCAAGAAACAGGCAGAGGGATATTTGGGATATCTGCCTGTATTGTAGGGTAGTAAAGTTTCCAGTACTCTTCCAGACGTTCTTCAGCTCCTTTGGTGCCCATCAGTCCCTCTGATGGTAGCTACAGCTGCAGCTGATGCTTGTTGTCCTATGGGACACCTCCAAGATGCCCTCCTCTCTTACCTTTAGTTATGGTGGTGGAGGCTGCAGACACTGATCTCTTTGGAGGACCAAAGAAATGACCTGATGGTACACATCATCCCAAGGAAAGCATCTGGATCTGCAAACCTCTTGTGTTTAGCATACAATGCCCTCTCTCACTTGCCCGCTCCAACTTGGCCCATCTTCCCAAAAACAGGACCAGAGGCAGGGCCAGCCTGAAGCAAGTAGAAAACCAAAAAAAAAAAAAAAAAAGAGAATTAAAGTCCTCTGGAAAGATCCTCTGCTACAGCACGTCCCCCTGAACAGCCCAGAACTTCATGTCTGATCGTTTTTTCAGTGGCGCAGGGGTATGTCCTGTGTCTGCGCCAGCCCGGGGAGGGCATTTATATATTCCCCACTAAAAGGGCTGAATTCCTGAGGCAGAGGAAGAAGCTGTTCACTCTGTCCCTCAGCCTTGCCAAACCTCTCTCATCTCGAGGGAGAGTCTCGTTACAAAGAGGGTTTCCCCCTTCTTTCACCTTGGAGCACTTTCAGTCATTTCAATGTGAGCTCTCTCTTTGGATCTCACTGTTGTTAGAAATGCATACCTTTCTTGGAGCTAAAATGGCCATTGTTAGGAACAAAAACAAAACATCTCTGTGTGTGGGAAAGTAGGAACCAGCACAAATAGTCACGACTGCAAATGGACACTGCTTTTCTTTCCAAGTGACTATAACCCCAGATGGTAAGACATGACTCTGCTGGCACTCCTTAAAGTACTAAAAAAAAGCCCCATTTCAAGTACATTTGCCTCTCGAAATAGAAAAGTATCCTCTATATTTATGTTATATTAGTGGTTGGTTTTGGAAGTTTTGCCAAAAGTTGTCCAGAAATAAAAAAATAAAAAAAAAAAAGAAAAAAAGTTTTGCATGAATCATCCATGTTATGGTCTTTGTAACTCTACATCATTACCAAAGTATGTCCCAAATTGCTGCATGAATACCAGACTTGAAACACTGGTGGGAAAAGGAGGGTATAAAATTATGTCAGAGAACAACTAGTACTAATATGATGGCAACACAGTATCATTCTGTTAGCCTACGATATTTCTGTGGTGATGCTCTAAGACTTATGCCTTTGATACAACAGCAGATGTGATAATGCTCTGTTTTACATATGGTGTTATGCCTCCATCAGTCTGCGGCAATGTAACCTCAAACCATAAGAGCAAAATAAGGCTGAACCTATAACTTTTTAAATACTTATTATACAGTGCAGCATTGCAATGGTAATACTTACTACGGATTCGACTGAGGGAGCCTCTGAAGAGAAGCTGCTGACACACTAAGATTCCTCTGATGACATCTTGAAACAAAGATGAATTTATTGAAGACAGTTGTACTTGCCTTTCAACAGCTACCCCATGAAATGGTTTATGACTTTTTTTTTTCATCATCTCTTAGTTATAAAAATAAGGTTTATGAACATCTGCTAGTGGACACTTTAAATTGTCACCTACAAAACAATCTATTTCTTCTAACAAATATTTTTACTTGTTTATTGCTAACCATAAGAAGATGAGGACAGTCAAGAACAGGAACAGATTGTCTAGAGAGGCTCTGCCGTCTCCACCATTGGAAGTTTTCAAAACCTGTGTAGATAAAGGCCTGAACAGTTTGGTCTGAGATCAGACCACAGCTGTCACGTGGAAGTGAACTTCCTGAGGTCCCTTTGCACCTGATCTGTGCTATCATCTTATGATACTGAGATTTACTGTTTACAATTTTACGGCTGAAATAATCTGCAACAGAGTCTCATCGTTCAGCGTTGTACTTCCACCATAACATTAATTCAATTGTCTGGATCACAGATCCTGAACCTCAAAGGGGACTTTAACATCCCTGATAGCTGCTAGAGGGACAACATGGTAAGATGATGACAGCCAAGAGGACTTGTGGAAGGGGGTAACTTCTTGGCTCAGGTATAGGATGGGCAACTAGGGATGATGCCCAGTTGGATCTGCTGCCCACTAATAAGGAAGAGCTGGTCAGGGAAGTGACAATCAATAGTAACGCTGGCTGCAGTGACCATGAGATTGCAGAATGTGAGATCCAGAGGAGAGCAAGAAAGGAGATAGCAGAGTATAGAAGAGCACACTTCAAGATATTCAAGCAGCTGGTAGGTGGCATCACCACAGTTCTGAAGAGTAAAGTTGCTCAGGGAAGCTGACATAACTGTAGCAAATGCTTTTAAAACAAGCAAACATACAAGCAGACAAAGACTTTGGATCTATTAGTAAGGACTAGACACTGGCTTTGTTCCAAGACCTAAGACCCATGCCAGGGGGGTATTCAGTTGTGGTATGCTCAGCAGTAGCAAAAAAAAATTATCTTTCTAAAGGACTCACCTTCAGCATACTGTTGCTTGCGAGAAAGAGGAAGAAAGGGGGAATGGAAATACAAGCACTTGAAAATTGTTACTGCCCTACACCAGCATCAAGTGATGTACATGAACACACCCTCTTAGGCAAGTCCTTTTCCAGTTTTTGTCCACCTCCTTGGGGATCATGGGGGGATGTCACATACAGATGAATTAAATTTATCTCACTCCTCAGCCAAGGTATTGTAATAAGAATTTCAGTCTTCAGTGCTCCAGCCAAAGAGAGCCTAGGAGCTTTCTTAAGCTCCCTCAGTCATACACATTCTTCTTACAGGAAGCTAAAAATACTAAAGTCACTGGCACAGCAAACTGACATAACAGGTAAAACTTTTGGTCTGCTAAACGTATTAAAATGGGGAAAAGCTATCCTACAGACATTGTCAGCTCTAGGGGAGTCTACAGAAGGAAATTTAACACAAGAAAGATGCAAAAAAATATTTTTCATTCCTCAGATATAAAAGTTGCTCTATGTACCAAAATAAGAGGCAGGAAGGAGGAGGAGAGTGGAGAAATTCGACAGGACTCATAAAGGTCTCCAAAATTTAAATATCCATGTGGTAGGAATCTTACAGCTAGAAACTCACAGGAAATACCCATGGCCAGATTTCCAAGGGTACCGAGAAGTCTATGAGCCAGGCTTGAGGCCCTTCAGAAAAACATCGGCATAGGACCAGAAGGACTTAAGGAGGAGACCTATGACACGACTTACCATGTTAGGTACTTGTGCTAAAACCATCCACCCACAAAAGCCTTGCAGGGCTCCTCCTGCTTCTGGTAGACACCTATTTATCTATTTCTTTGATACCAGCATACATTGGGCATTTCAAATTTAGTCCTGGAGTGTCTACAGAAGTGCCTCAGTCCTGACAATGCCAAGCATCACATCAGGATAAGGCAATTGGTATTCCTCCTGCTGGTCTCATGCCCAGCCAGGTATGGCAGTGGTCCCAGAGCTCACCGACACAAAAGGGGGAGGAGGGAGACTACATCTTTAATCTTTAATTGGAGCTGTGAGATATCTAGATGTAACATCTTAACCCTGTACCTCAGTCCTTCATGAACACAGTAATTACAGAGCCAGAGGGTATGCTACCAAGATGAAGGAGAACAGGGAGCTGGGAGGAGGTGGTCCCATTCCTATCAGTTGAAGCTGTTTAACTTTTCACTAAATTAATTGTTTGCCACTGCTTCCAGCTAATACCACAACTTGTGGGATAGGGACCTGCACAGCTACTTGCTCTGCCTTGTCGACAGTGGCCCAGCCCCACAAAGAAGGTTGCTCTGGAACGGGAGAGGTGAGAGCATCCTCACAGCTCCAGGTGTGCCAGAGAGGGTTTGGGATCTGGCTTCGGGACTGGGGCACTCTCTTGAGTGCCACCACTTTGAATCCTCTTGGTCTCCTACCTGCCAAGCGAGTCCTTTGTCTGCCAACAGCATCCTGGCCAGCTGGACTGGGTCAGTGATCATCCCCCCATACTGGGCACTGGTGAAGCCCCATCCTGAGTACTGTGTCCAGTTTTGGGCCCCTCACCACAAGAAAGACATTGAGCATGTCCAGAGAAGGGCAAAAAAGCTCGTGAGGGGTCTGGAGAGTAAGAATTATGAGGAGTGGCTGAGCAGGCTGGGGGTGTTCAGTCTGGAGAAAAGGAGGCTGAGGAGAGACCTTCTCTTTTTTACAACTCCCTGAAAGGAGGGTGTAGCTGGGGGAGGTCGGTCTCTTCTCTCAAATCACAGGCAATGCGACAAGAAGAAATGGCCTCAGGTTGCACCAGGGGAGATTTAGATTGGGTATCTGGACAAATTTTTACACTGAAAGGGTTACTAAACACTGGAATGGGCTGCCCAGGGAAGTGGTGGAATTGCCATTCCTTGCAGTATTTAAAAGATGGACAGACGTGGTGCTTAGAGATATGGTTTAGTGGTGGTTTTTTCCAGTGTTGGGTTGATGGTTGGACTCAATGATCTGAAAGGTCCCTTCCAACCTGAGCAATTCCATGATTCTATGATTCTATGAACTGCCCAAGGATAACCGGCCTCTTCTGTCAGCCACGTCCCAAAAGTGACTGCCTCACTCATGAAGTACGCTGCATGCAGGAGAGCAATTTTCTGACATCTTGGCTAAAATGCCCTAAGGGCAGAGTATAAACATCATTTCTTCTTGAGTTTTCCATCTACGAGTTTCCCATCGTATTTCTACTCACCCAGAACTCCATGTAGGCTCAGATCACAGCTGGGATGCTGAAATCCCCCTGAAGTACTCCAGACAGAGCTGGCATACCCAGCTTACGCTGTAGGAATCCCTACAGATGAATAGATGCCTCAACACCCACCTTCAAATGCAGCCTGAAGAGTGATTGTGACACTGGAAACTTTATGCAACACTGTTATTTTCACGTGCGACAACAAAGAGACCCCTGAAAACAGAAAGAATCATCTCTTGGTACTGAAAGCTCTAGACCCCCCAAAGAAAATATATGAGTATAAGCTATTTTCATGGCAAATGGGGACAAAATTTTAATCTCGGTATTATTTTAAAGAAGAAAGCTGAATTTGGTTTCAGAGCAGGTCAGACAGATGTTCCACCCAAGGAGCCAAAGCATTACTAACTATTATATTTGTGTTTTATTACAGAGTCTCAGAACCATAGTCGTGGGCCAGGACCCCACTGTAATGGATGATATATAAAAACAGAACTAATATCCTTCCTGACACAGGTCTGAGAAACCCACTGGCTTGAGTGCGATTACTCACACTGCAAAGAAGCAGTTAATTTGTCCTAACGAATAAGCCATCTACATTTTTACACACATATCCCAGGAAAGTATCCAATATCAGGCTATAAAACTGAGGTTCACCATGAAAACGAGCGTATGCATTTGTAGCAAACAGCAATGTGCCTTTCTTTCTCAGAAACAAAGAACATCAGGAGAGACCACTTTCTCTTTTGCTTTGGCATTTCTTTGTGTTGGTGATTTCCCAAAAGTCAGGCTGGTCCCATACCTAGAATAACAAATTTAGGCAATGTGAAAGTTGATTATAAAACTACTTGAATGCAACATTGCATTTCTTGTTTGAAAATACAATTAAACAGTACATAAAAACCTGCTAGTTAGTAACTCTTAAAATACGACTATGATTAGACCAAAGTGTTTTAATCTGCAGACAAGTTCTATTAGCCACACACACTAACTTATTTTGCCAATGACCATTACTGGGCTTTACCTAGGAACTGGCCAAAACATGCCACAAAATTGGAGATGTCCTAGAAGTTGCATGAGAAAACTACTTTCTTGCCTTCTTTCAATCTTAAATAAATAGTAGGGTACTGTGTGTGCTGAAAGGGAATCGTTTATGTTGGACTAAAATAGAGAAGGAAAAAAAGATGCAAAGGCCAGAATAAAAGTAGGCTGGATGCCTGGAAATAAATATGAATATATTAGAAAAATATTTAGAACTAAGGATGTGAAAAATGGAAAGCCCAAACCAAAACTAGGGAAGGAACTTAATATAATTCGGCTTTACGATTAAGAAGTGGCATGATACCAATGCAAAGCAGGGCAAGATTGTTTCTGAGATCTGGAAAAATGGGAAATTTCTGCTCTTTAACTGCTCTGACATGAACCTCAAACAACTCCTTTGGTTTCTGCAGATTTCTTCCACCATTAGGCCCAAGTATTTTGCCTAAAACTCCTGCAAATGCAGGGTGATCATACGGCAACCTGGATCATAGGTTTTATCTGTCTGAAACAAGAGCAGAATCTCAGCCCACAAAGATATGACTTCACCATCACCAAGGACTTCCCTTGGCAGCAGCACAAACTTTTCACTCTTCAGACAGAGGGCTACTCTTATAGGTCTGGGTGTGCCAGACTACCACCACCACCATCTGTGGCAAAGGCACAGAGACAGGACTACAGCACTCACCAGATGCCAATTAATAAAAAAAAACTTTCCTTGTTCACTTCCTACCACAGAATCTGGGAAGACTTTTTCTTCTAGTGCTTTCCGTATCTTTACCACTGAGAAAATGAAGACATGCCCCATGGCAGGGGGTTTGGAACTCGATGGTCTTTAAGGTGCCTTCCAACTCTAACCATTCAGTGATTCTGTGATACCAGACTAAAGCAATTAGGTGGTGCATGGCCAGATGGTGACAAAAGGCTATGAAATCATGACCAAAATGAGGATCTTTCTGCTATTCCGCCTCTGTTTTGCCATATATACTAGAAGATAATCTTTTCTGGTTTTGCTGTTTCATGATGAGCAATACCTCTTTTGTGGCTGCAAAATAAAGAAGAAGTAGGTCATCGTGTTTATTATAATGCACCAGAAAAATAGTGGTCTCTTAAATACTACGGAGTCTGAAAAGGTTAGTGACAGAGAGGACCAAGAGGTTTTACTGAGAAATTATCTGCAAAGGCAAAAATAGAATGACTGCAGAAAGAGATCAAAAGCAAGAGCACAGACGAGAGGAACACAGGAAGGCTCAGGGAACAGAAAATGTACTAGACTGTAAATACAGAACCAAGGAAAGGAAAATTATCTACAAATGGAAAAGGTAAGAATGGAGGAGAGCCAACACGTAAAGCATTATAAAGTATATTCAAAAGATGATATTTTAAAATATCACATAATAAAGAGGCCTTTGAGAAAAGATGCATAAAAGAACCCAGCAAAAAAAACCCCAAATAAACAAACACTGAATGAGCAAGAAAACCCATCAAACTGGAGGGCAGACAGAGGCAGAGAAACAGTCACGTCTGAAGCAATAAATGGTGAGAAAAAACATAAGATACGTTAACAGAGAGAGGGAAAACAGGATTTTAGACAAATACTGGAGGACTTGTACTGTATATAGGGCAAATTACATGACAGGCAAAGGAGCAATTAGTAGAAAATAAGCCTGTCATTTAATCCTAGCAGCTGGTTAGAACCCAAGCGGATGAGAAATGTGGTTTAAGTGGTTTCTTTAAGACCAGCATCCCAGAAGCCCAGCTAAAGAACATAAACAGAAAGAGGGTGTCAATCATGCTTGTTGGAAGCAAAATGGCACACAAATGGTTTAACTTAATCCCTGAGGGTTAAATGTTGATTCCAACTTTGTTTTCGGGTTTCAGCCTACATTTAAGAAAACCCCTCGATTCCATTTGCTGCCCAGAGCCTTTGACATTCCACTTCTTAACTTTCTTCCTTTTTCATAACTAAAAGGATCTCTGATCAAACCAAATTCAACAAATGTCAAAGGCATTCTTTCAAAAGTCAGTATGTGGTCTCAAAACATCTCACTTCTTGGCAACGACTGAGAGCAAGAAGATTGGGCCGAGACAAGATGATCATTATTATTTTTAAGGAAAGGTATTCGCATTTAGTCATTCGTTCCATCTAAGACATCCTCTTCAAAGGTTGTTTGTAATTCCAGTCGGCTGTGCATCACTAGCTCCCACGGGAACCTCGGATTTTAACTGTTGTGTTGAGTCACTGGAAAACTCACTTCGACACAGGCATCTCTTGACCCCCTGCATCTAAGCACAGTCGTAGCTTTTTCCTTCTGGGGGGAGACACTGCCCCAAAGCTTCAGGCTACAAAGCGTGTCGGGGTACTGCGGGCTTGCCTTGGTACGGATCACCACAACCAGAGTTGTGAACTCCAACTTCGCTTCATAAAAGCAATTAAAAGTATTCAGTTATAAATTAAAAATAAACAGGAAGACCTTATCTGAAAAGGTAATCACAAGTACCTCACCATGTACGTAAATGCACATATATCAATACATATGCATACAATTTTATGTGCATCAAGATGTCTTTGATAGATATGCAACGTCATCAGTCAGCACGGTTGTGTCACTACGTAGGATTAGCAATTTTATAGTGCTCAGAGCTGTTTATAGCCAGTGGTAATCTTCAGGATCAAAAAAAGCGGGGGGAAAAAATTTCTTCCCTTTGGAGGTACACCGTCTTAGTGGTGGGGTTGGCTTAATGTAGCTGCGTACTGCACTCAATGATGATTTAGGAGTGTATGTAAGACTAGACCAAAAACAATTTTAATGGGACACAGGTAAACTATCAATATGATCTTTCCTCTCAGCACTTAACAAAACACTTGGCTGGAGTGAAGAAGACAGAATAACCCTCCAAAGCCATTTTGGGGCAGGCGTATTGAACATTTTAGGTGCCTATATTACTGCAGGGTCCTGGGCCATCTGGCCCAAACTGTTTCATGACAGAGCTTTGGCCAGCAGTGTCCCCTGTAGTGACAGCCTTCTCATATCACTAAGGACTGCAAGAAAATTATCTGTACATTCTTTATACACATCAATTTTTCCATGGCCAGACAGGATCCAAAAGGCTGACTGCCATGAGAACCATGTGGAATGGTCTATCCAGGGTTGTTCAAACCCACTACACAAACACATGAGCTTTGCCTGTAGTGAACATCAAGAGCTTGAAACGCCCCAACTCCTGGTCCTGGACCTCCCCACATCTGGAAAGGCAGCTGGACTGGCATCTCTCCTGAAACCAGAAGAAGCAGGACTGGTCTTACAGGTCCTACATCTCAACTAATACAAATGAGTGATTTTGAGATGTTGGTATCTTGTAAATAAGTCCATATGATTAAAACTGAACCACATTTTTTTTCACCTTTTCTTCTTTCCAGATTTCTTTCTCCCATTGCCAGGGTTGCACTTGTGTACGGTGACTGCTTTCCTGTACATGGACGGTGCCACAAAATCCCTTTGTCTGTACATTTGTTTCTCTAGGCTTACAGAGCTACTTTTTGTACGCATCAGTGACAAATGTAATTTGCAAAATATTTTCCTTACTCCGCATTATTTATTTCCTAAGTCATTATTAAATCTTATTTATCTCTCCCACCTTAGTAACAACATGACCAAAGCTGACATAGGAAGAGATGGGCAAAAATACTGCTCTTACCACACAACTTTATTGATGTTTCTGCACCAACTGTGATTCTTGGCAGTCCAGTCAAGCCTTTCCCAGCCTTGGACGATGAAGTCATACCCACGACATCAGCAAAGAGCGATTCTGCTTCTCCTCACTCGTGTTAGGTGGGCTCTTCAACGTGCTCTTAAGAGAAGTTGATGCCTCCAGATACCCTGTGAGAAGCAGTTTGTGTTTATTTCCCCTGTCATTGCAGGCATCTGTGTGCCACCCACTCCCTGAAGAGAAGGCAAAGCACTTCTTGGGAACTTGGGCTCCCAAGGGTAGATGTGTTTTGCATTTCTCTGATTCACTGAACGCCGCATGACTAGTGCCGATGGTTAGGCTTCCTGGGTAAGCGTGGGAAGAAGGGCTCAGCCCCTCTGTCACCTCCATCTGCTTTCCCAGAAAAGCTAAGGGGGAATACGACTGGGATTTCCATGTTGTAAATTTATGTCTTAAGTCCTTTAACGCCTCAGCAAGTTTACTACGACAGTTGACAGCCATTGCAAAATATCCCAAAGAAAAAAAGTAGTGAGGAAGTGTTCTTCTCTGTGTTTATTTTACATTCACCTTGCATGTACTGGGTGCGTGTACGTTTGCTTGTCTGCTCAGGGACCCACTAGCCCATTCTCCCCTAGTCCAGTAGATTAAAAGCCGTTGGGTGATCCAGAATGCTGAAGCTCCCAACTATTGAGTGTTTCCACAACATGTAGGCTAAGCCCTGGTCCTTGGACCAAGTGGTACAGGATAACTCACATCTTCTCTCACTATAGTGCATGGTCCACGAGGCCACATTCCCCTCACCACAAGAAAGACATTGAGGTGCTGGAGCGGGTCCAGAGAAGGGCAACAAAGCTCGTGAGGGGTCTGGAGAGTAAGTCTTGAGGAGTGGCTGAGCGAGCTGGGGGTGTTCAGCCTGGAAAAAAAGAGGCTGAGGGGAGACCTTCTCGCTTTCTACAATTCCCTGAAAGGAGGGTGTAGCCAGGGGGGATCGGTCTCTTCTCTCAAGTCACAGGCAATGCGACAAGAAGAAATGGCCTCAAGTTGCACCAGGGGAGGTTCAGATTGGATATTAGGAAAAAATTTTACACTGAAAGGGTATTAAACATTGGAATAGGCTGCCCAGGAAAGTGGTTGAGGCACCATCTCTAGGGGTATCTAAAAGATGGGTTGACATAGTGACATAGTGACAAGTGACATGGTTTAGTGATGTTTTTTTATCAGAGTTAGGTTGATGGTTGGACTAGATGATCTGAAAGGCCCCTTCCAACCTAGACAATTCTATGATTCTATGATTCTCTTTCTACACCTCAATTTCTCCCACCCTCTTTGTCCTGGACTGGACCCTGGTAGTGGGTAGAGCACTTTGAAGTACAAATGGGTGCCCAGTTGCTCAGTTCTTGTTGGCTTCCCAGGAGGTGGGTGGAGAGATGCAGTTGGTGCCCTTGGGGAGACAAAGGCTGTGGGCAATCAATTCCTTCCTGTACCAGGGCACTCAGCTCTCCTAGTTCCAGGCCACCTGCTTCCGAGTCTATTCCTGTTGCCAGCTTCCCTTTACTTTCACCAATGGTCTCTGTCACTGTAAAATATTCATATTTATTCATTTCTCCTTCCTTTCTGAGACGCACAGGAAAAAAGTGACTCCCGCCTTAATATTTTTTTAATGTTGCTGGGATTGTTGCAAATCACAGCAGATCAGCATTATGCTGTTGTGGGCACAAACTTTCAGTCGCATTCAAAAAAGTGTTCACTCTTCCAGCAAAACCTGTATTTTTATCAACTATGAAACATTTGGGAGTTGTGTTACCTTTGACAGCTTACAATGGGAGACAATAAAAATTAATAGTACCAACTCTTCTGTTCTTTTCAGGAGTCAACAAAATTTATTTCATTATGGCAAAATTTTGCCTTTCAAAAGTTTTTCCATTATTTCATTTTAACTTATGGATCATAATTTTAGTGTTATATTCCTATACATATTTCATTTTTTATATTGCATTTTTGACATTATCCAAGTGAAATATTGCAATGGCTCTAAACATAATTTTTTCTGGAACAACAGGCCTATAACTCACTTAAATTCTCTTTATAAACTACATTCCGTAAAGCTCAGCAAATAATAGAGTTTGTAGTCTGGGACTGAACCAAAAAAGTTGAAAAAGAAATTTCGTTCAAGCCAAATCAAAACAGAAATTGACGTTACAAAAATAAATGAAAAATGGGGTAGATTATTAGCAGAAATGAAGTTTTTCCTTTTCTTTTAAGTATGTTAGTGTCTCTGCTCTTAGATGTCTTATTAGACATTGATTTGGCATGTTCAACCCAGCATCATGAATCACTTCTGTCCTCGTGAAACCTCCTTTTTGGTGGACTTCATGGGAAAGACCTTCTTGGCTCAGACTGTCTTCTCCAGGAGAGGATTCATTCTGTGCCTCCCTTGCCTCTGGTCTTTGGAGGTATCCAAGCATGGGCTAGGATGCTCCTGCTTACTTTTTTTTAATTTTTTTTTTCCATGTTTAAAATTATCTGGGAGCACTGAGCAGCAGTGGCTTCATGTAAGCTTCTGGCCTGCCACCACATTCATTGCTGTCACTATCCTTGTCCAGAAAAGCCACATCTGCTTAACTTG
Source organism: Calidris pugnax (assembly GCF_001431845.1). Classification (NCBI taxonomy): domain Eukaryota; kingdom Metazoa; phylum Chordata; class Aves; order Charadriiformes; family Scolopacidae; genus Calidris; species Calidris pugnax. Next base: position 214,199 of record NW_015091133.1, on the reverse strand, counting down.
AAATGGCAGATTTTGTGAGTGGGTACACAAGAGGTAGTTTTTAAACATCAGATCCTGTGAAAAAGGAGGTTAAGAAGCTCCCCAAGTCTTAAAGTGACATGCCCATCACCAGAAATCCTTTTGGTCTCCATAGAGATCAACATTTCAGCTTGCTCTAGTTACTAACATTGCTCTGACCAGCAGAAGAGTGGGACTTGCCTGAAAATGAAGTTCTCAAGGGAAAAATAAAAAAAAAAAAAAAGAGGGGCAAAAATTAAAATGTAAAAAAAATTGCCTTCACAGGATGATGTTGCCAATACAATCAAAATAAGTAATTCCCTGGGCACTGCTGCTAACAAACCCCAGTTTCCCATGTTCTCTTGTCTCAGGACTGAGTTATCTGGTGTCTCCCAAATTCTAGATGCCCTGTTAAAAATCTGTCCAGTTTGGTAGAGCTGTAATGCCACTTTCTTTTGTGGGCCTCTGAGCATGTGTATAACACGCTGACAGGAATGTCAAGAGGTCTTGCTCCTGGCTGCCTGTCATTCAGGAGGTCACAGGAATCTTTTGGAGTTTCCGTTAGGTTTTGTGCAACTATCTGGGGAACTGCTGTTTGTACAGCAGCAGATGCCAGAAGCCCTAATTCTGTACTTTCCTCCATTTCTAGTGTTGCTTAGGCTGCAACATAATACTAAGCACTAAGGAAGAGCTTGAACAACATCTGCCTGATTCAGGCAGCCCTTCTCTTGGTGGTTATGAAGTCTAATCCTCTTTGTTTTGACGTTCTCCATTTCTGTCTTTTCTGGTTTGGATCCTCTGCCTTATACAAGATAGATCATCTTTCTTCCATTGACCTGCTGGCTGAGCTCCTCATAACTAAAAATGCAGGTTTTCACATTTGCCATTATCTTATATGAGACTTATACTAAAACTAGGAAGAATTTGTTTTTTTCTGGGCTGCTGAAATCAAGTGTTAGAGTCTATCTTCTGCAAGACGTCTAGATTCAATTCAAATTTTCTTGAATGCTCTCCTTTCTCCCAAGACCCATATGAACATTGCTCTAAATAACACTTGCTCTGAATGTTTTCACTTTTCTTAAAGTGGAAAATCAAGCTCACCACTGTGCTCCTCTAGCAACCAGGTTCTGTTCCCACCAAAATTATTTTAACGTTTTATTGCTTAATTAACAATGCCCAGGAAGGAGCAAGGTGCTTTAAAATACGGATAAGAAGAGCCAGATTACTGCCTGCAGCAGTTTTCAAATGTGACATGGTGGTGAGGATGACAATAGAAGAGGGAAAGTCGGTGGGTAGGAAAAATCAAGTATGAAAAGGGAGACTGCACTGCTGTTGCCTGATACTGACTGTGCTCCATGAACAGGTAGAAAACCAAGCATTTCTAAACAACTATGAAATATAGTATCCCATTTTCTTGGAAACATCGTAATAAAATCTTGGTTTTTGAAGAAGTCAAAATAAAAAGAGAGCAGACCTCTTGTCACCACCTCAGAAAAGTGTTTTGATTTAGTCTATTGATGAAGTCAATAGACTTCAGTGGCATCTCGATCACGTTAACTCTTTTTTTTTTTGCCGGAATGGCAATAGGTGTGGAAAAAAGTCCAGGCCAATGACTACTATGGAAAAGCTGGCATCAGAAACATTATTTTTCTCAAACATTTTGCCGGTTTGAAAATTAATGACAGCATTGCATTTATAGAATATGAATTAATTACTGAAGTTTTTCCCCAAAATTAATTTTTCTAAAGATATAAATTTTAAATGGAGCTGTTGTGGCTGCTTAACACACTGTGGACAGAACAAAATAAGAGCACTTTTTTGAAGAAAAATGATGCCATTTCAATAGATTTTAACATTATTCTACTAACAAAAGAAGTGTGTGGCTGAGAAACTACTTTAGGCTGGTCACACCCCTAGCCTGGCTTGGGAAAACAAATCTAGGAAGCTCTTTATTCTAATCTATTTTTCTAAGTAAAAAGTGCACCATAGACTCCATAAGATTTAAAACCTGCTGTGGTGTGAGCCACAAGACTTTCTGCAGCTAGTTATATTGTTATTTCAGTCTGAAACATCACCAGCTTACTTTTTTTTAATCTCATTATTTTTAAGAAAACAAACTTATTTTTGTAGAAATTCAGGATACATATATTTTTGCATAGACTTGTAATATCAGCTGAAGCCAAAGCTAAAAATTAAACATCCTTTAAAAATATATGCCTTGTCCCTGTAAAGAATCTGGTGAAACGATGCAGCAAGCCAGCTTGGATTTCCTTAAAGAATAGCAGTCAACTTGTTATTATTCATATAGCAGTAGCATCAAAATACTTCAATGAGTTTTAAGACTATGGTGATGGCACAATAGCAAGGCTGAAATCCTAGTCCAGTAAAACCAATGTCAGAACTTGTCACCAATTTCAGACAATGATCTCTCATGAGAACCAAAAATAACTAGTATAAACTCATTATTTTTAAGAAAACAAACTTATTTTTGTAGAAATTCAGGATACATATATTTTTGCATAGACTTGTAATATCAGCTGAAGCCAAAGCTAAAAATTAAACATCCTTTAAAAATATATGCCTTGTCCCTGTAAAGAATCTGGTGAAACGATGCAGCAAGCCAGCTTGGATTTCCTTAAAGAATAGCAGTCAACTTGTTATTATTCATATAGCAGTAGCATCAAAATACTTCAATGAGTTTTAAGACTATGGTGATGGCACAATAGCAAGGCTGAAATCCTAGTCCAGTAAAACCAATGTCAGAACTTGTCACCAATTTCAGACAATGATCTCTCATGAGAACCCACCTGGAATTCTGTGTCCAGCTCTGGGAACCCCAAGAGAAAAAGTACATGGGTGTGTTCAACAGGTCCGGAGGAGGTCACAAAGATGCTCCAAGGGCTGGAGCACCTCTCCTATGAAGACAGGTTGAGAGAGTTAGAAGTGTTCAGTCTGGAGAAGAGAAGGCTCCAGGGAGACCTTAGAGCCTTTTCAAGTCCCTAAAAGCGACATACAGTAGAGATGGAGAGGGACTCTGGATCAGGGAGGGGAGTGGTAGGACAAGGTGGGGGGGATGGTTTTTAACTAGAAGAGGGAAGATTTAGATTAGATCTTAGGAAGAAATTCTTTGCTGTGAGGGTGGTGAGAGCCTGGCCCAGGTTGCCCTGAGAAGCTGTGGCTGCCCCATCCCTGGAGGGGTTCAAGGCCAGGCTGGATGGGGCTTGGAGCAACCTGGTCTGGTGGGAGGTGTCCCTGCCCAGGGCAGGGGGCTTGGAATGCCATGATCTTTAAGGTCTCTTCCAACCCGAACCATTCTATGATTCTAAAAGGAAGTTGAAGACGATGATACTTCATCCCTGAAATTCATCATTAAAGTTCCTATTGTCTGAGTGACCAAAGTCTTACAGTTCAACTCTCTGCAGCACACTCTTGCTCCCAACACTTGTTTAACTCTTTTTGCAGTTTTCTTCTACAGAGTTGCTGAATAGCTTTTACCAACACTCAGTGACTCTCTCTAATTTCTCAATTTTTCTGCATTTGGAGTTATTGAAAGTTTTGAATACATGGAAAGAAATCTTGGAAGAAATACCTAGTCAAGCTTTCCTAAATATTGAGTTCCTGTGAATTGAACTTCTTAATTGCACACTTCAACATGTGTACAGTTATGTTTTGCTATCCTAAACTGTTTGTTGTATTCTGAAGTCTGTGAGACATGTTCTAACGCACTTTTATTGATGTTTGTAAATATGATATGGTCTGTGAGACATGTTCTAACGCACTTTTATGTTCTAACGCACTGATGTTTGTAAATATGATATATATGAAAATCTAAACACAGGTTTAAAATCCCTTGGCAGAGGGTGCCTTCAGACTCCAGATTCAGAGAGATGGAGATTCCACCAGAGGAAAAAGCTTGTTATAACCAGAAACATGTTAAATTTTAATTCATTTGAAATAATATTGATTGCATAAGCAATTATTTCTTTTCACTTTGAACAACTTATGAACTAATGGACTAGCTCATTATTAAATTGGTTTCTACTCATAAATATTCATAGAATAATCAGGATAATCTTCAGATTCAGGATGTTCACCAGATGTTCGCTCTGACCAGTTTTTGTTGTTATTTGTGCTGTGTGATTGGCCACTCAAACCATATGGCATTGTTTCTGACCCCTGAATCAGTGACAAATGCTTAAATCTGGACACTGATGAAAAACAAAAGTTTACTTCCATTATGAATCTTCAAATGAAAAAATAATGTCCCCAAAAATCTTTCCTTTTTTTAAATGAATTGTGAATATTTTCACCCATTCCATGTGGACATCCAAATAATGATGAATAACATAAATTAATCCTAGGGCATTGCTTTTTCTCACAGTTTGCACAGATCAGTCTTTTCTCATTTGACAAGCTCTAACTTTTACCCAGGATCTAAATTTTAATGACAGTTACATTGTTTGCACTTCTGTTGCTATCATCATAATCATTATTATTATTAGCCTTTGAATTTGTTATTTGTTCTATTAATTCAATATATTGATTCAATCAACATATTTACTTTGCAAAATGTGCTTTCAAATAAATATTTCTGGGCAAGACAGACCTACTGGCTCTTTTCTTTAAAACAATAAATACCATTTTAGGAATATTAGGGGAAAAGACATATAAATTGGCACTTTTCTTAAAGATTTCTGCACATAGCAGCACATTTTTTCACAGTTATATAAAAGTCAACTTTACTTGAACATTTCTGAGAAAACTAGCACTTTTTCTTCAATATCTGGAAATGATTCCTACATAAAACATCATGTCTTTAACTTCCAAAGTTTAAAAACATTGTCCACATGGCATATTTCATAATATTGGCTATTCTATTCATACCCGTGCATCAGTCATCACCTTGGTATCTGAATGCACAAATTAAAAAAAAAAAAATATTTTTTCAATTAAAAAAATTGAAAATTGGCTTCTCAGGGGTCACAGAAAGTTACTCCAGATAATGAGCAAGAATTCACTCTAGTCTCAACTTTAATCTGTATCTTTAAAGATGAACTGAGAGAAAACAGAAAAATATATCTACTGTTTAAATTTATAATTTTGCTATCCACAAAATGACAAACAAATTGGGAGGACACGCATCAATTTGGATCAAAACACACTTTATCCCAGACAAATGCAAGGTGATATACGTAGGAAGAATGACATAATTCACCGTCATCAAATGAGAGCTGTTTCCCTGTAGGGTCTTAGGGTATATGATGTGGAAGAGCTGATCTAACTCTCCAGATTGTCCCTTATTCATGTGAAATTTCTGTAAAAAGCTGCAAAATGCAGGAGATCAAATCTGGGCATGAAACAGCAACAAATTCTTGAGAATAAGCAGCCCTTCCGCAGGAAGTAGGTTTCTGCCATTTTTCATTCATCAAAAGTTCTGCCTTTTTCTTCCATCATTCCAGCATTTCGTAACCAAGATGACATTTCATCAGGAGAAACATTTCCGAAAAGAAATAGTAGAAGGGAGTCCTGCTCCTCAGCAGCATTTTTCCTTCTTGAATTAGGACCATGATGCTGTGCAGTAGTCACATATTTAGAAGGGTTGCATTTGCGACAGTAAGTGAGCAGTGCTTCAAGAATTATCTCCTGTGATTGACAGATCTCAGACCGTGTTTTGCACACATGGCCTCTAGAAAATAAATCTAGGATTTCACATCCTTCTGTTCTGTGTTTTTCAAGATTATGAAGAACATCATGCCACTTCATGAAGTTTCTGTTAGATCTCCAAGTGGTGTATTTTTGTAACAACTACGCACCAACAGCCCCTCCCGAAAATGCTGCAACTGTGTAGAATTGGACACTTTAATTATTCTGAGCTTTCAAAAAACTTTCTTGGCTGCCAAGGGAGGAGAGGAGAGGAGAGGAGAGGAGAGGAAAAAAAAAAAAGGAAAAGAAAATAAATTAAAATAAATTTAAAAAAAAAGAAAAAATAAGAAAAAAATAAAGAAATAAGAATCTTAGTGCTGCACATAAAACAAATCTTTTCAGGCTGGGTGCAAACAGATGATGACATTGTTCATTTGGAAGAGATGTTTCTTGCTAGATCCCAGAGCATTTCTCGTACCACGTCCAATGCTAATTCAACTTAGTCACTTCACTCTGGAGAGAACCACATGTTGTGGATAAAAATCCACAGTGTTCTCTACTTTTCACCACTTCTGCAGTACGCCAACCATTTGTTTGTGTTCTCATCTAACTGGCTTCATTCTTCCAGGCCCATTGAGTGCTGTCATAAGCCTTTGTTGCATTTAAAATGTATTTGGAATACTTCAAACAGATGAAGAACCTGAGATGAGGCAGTCTGACCTGTCTGTCAATATATGAAATAAACTTCTCAGTCCTGCTTCTGGCTCTCTCCCCATCTTGCATCTCTTCCAGCCTTTGAGCAGGATATTAACCACACACCTCCTGTCTGATCAACATCCAACTTCATCCCTTGTGGAAGCTCAAGTTTCTATGAAATTGCACCGGAGGATGAAGCTGTCCTGCTGTCCAGAGAACATAGAATGAATGAAGCCAAGAAAAAAAACGTTAAAGAGATGTAATGTGACACAAGAAAATATTCCTTAGCATATACAGTAACATCTATAACCCCATTTCCCTTTGGAGTTATGGACTTATACAGTACAGAAGGATGATATTCATCATTTCCATCGGCAGCAATTTTCGTGCTACATTTGCAGAGGCACCGAACAAACTCAGACTGGAGAATATTGAGGTCTTGAAGCCAGGAGGAAGAGCCAGTGAACATGAGAACATACGAAACTGCAAAATTAAACTAAATGAGGCACTTGGTGCCTAGACACATTATTAGGAATACTATATATGTGAACACTCTGCTGAAAATGAAAGGTGAAATTTTTTTTTGTTCCAAACCTTGAAGATTCTTCACAACAGGTTTCACTCTTCAGAATGCCTCTGCATAGGGTCTGAATTTCACTTACAAGATTTGCTTTAAACTAAGGGAGTGGAAGGGATATGTTATTCTTATTTCATGTGTGTCTCTAAACTCAGCTTTAGATGGAAAGAGAAAATGCTCATAAATAAATAACTGTAAATTGAATTTTTCTTGCATCATGGATTTTTTCTTAGGAATCACTATCTAATTATATATAGTTATATAGATTTCTAAGACAGTAAACTTCCTAGACCAAGGCTTGGTAGGGAGGCAGAAGTTGTTATCTTCGTCCATTTGAAAATTATGTAATTTCTATAAAGACCTCTAAATAAAATTTTATGAAATACTGTTGGTTTTTAAAAGGTTGGGGTTTTTTTATTATTTTAGTGGAAATCCATTTATTAATTGGTTTTATTTTCTGCAGGGCACAATGTCAATGACTTGACACCACAAGACAAATCTACCAACACAGCTACACAAATTTCAAGCAGCTAGCTAGAAATGCCTTAAAACCATTTCAGAGGTTTGGTTTCAATTATATCTTGTGGGATTCTCAGCTATCCTTGTACATTTTGATAAATGAAACTAACAACTGGAACTCTGCCCTTCCATCTCTGTTTACACACTCTAAAAAACAAGAGCAACAAAATTTGAAAAGGATGGAAAGGGAAAAGGAAAATTACATAAATGAGACAGAACAGAAAAACAAAACAAAATCAAACACATCAGAAAAAAGAAAAGCAGGAGGCCAAGTTTATGTCTTCAGCTTTGCAAAGGATTATTTCCTGATGCATAGTTTCCCACAGAAGTGAATCAGAAAAATAAGAATACCCCAGACAGTCATGCAGCTCTATAAGTAACATCAAAAAATGACCATGTTTTGCTATCTCTAACAAGATAAAGAATTTTCCATTTGTTGAAGGTGCAAACCAAAATAAGTTGGAGCTCTCAAAAGTTTCAAATAAAAATTATTTATTTTATCCTGTTTTAAAGCAGATGGTTGCCTAAAACAAGGTTCAGTTTATTTGTCTCTTCTTCAAGGGTCTCACTGTTTTGCTACCAGAAAACATCTCATTTCTACTCTGTGGCCATTCGTGATTAAGAGTTCCATCCTTAAAACACTTAGATGGCATGTCATGGAAAAGTTGTTAGCTGGGCCATAACAACAACTGGTAATACAGATTTTAAAATTCCGCCTGATCGAAGGGAGAAGACGTGTTCCTCCCATTTACTTGTATTCATAGAATCATAAAATCATAGAATCATAGAATAATAAAACGGTTAGAGTTGGAAGGGACCTCAAAGATCATCCAGTTCCAACCCCCTGCCCTGGGCAGGGACACCTCCCACCAGACCAGGTTGCTCCAAGCCCCATCCAGCCTGGCCTTGAACCCCTCCAGGGATGGGGCAGCCACAGCTTCTCTGGGCAACCTGGGCCAGTGCTCCACCACCCTCACAGCAAAGAATTTCTTCCTAATATCTCATCTAAATGTTCCGTCTTCCAGTTTAAAACCCTTCCCCCTCATCCTATGGCTCCCCTCCCTGATCCAGAGTCCCTCCCCATCTCTCCTGGAGCCCCTTTAGGGACTGGAAGGGGCTCTAAGGTCTCCCCAGAGCCTTCTCTTCTCCAGGCTGAACCCCCCCCCCAACTCTCTCAGCCTGTCAATATTATTATTATTTATAATATTATGCAGGACAATGCTGTACTGACTCTCTGGCGTGTTTTCAGTTCAGAACAAAAGCTCGTGTTGCATCCAGACCAAGGCAATCTCCACCGTCTCACATTATGTCATTTCTTAAAAAAAAATGTCCCCTTAATATTTGCAACAGTTAAAAATAAGTTTTCCTTCTTAAATACGAACTTGTGGAAGAGCTGTATTCAATAAGAGCACAAATGCACCAGACATGGACCAGGCAGTCTCATAGCTGCAGCTTTGTCCCTGGTGCACAGCAAGGTTTGCTACAGGGCACTACTATTAAATAATAATATTTTTCAATATTTTAAACTGTTTCCATTAAATTACCAAAGCACAATTAGTTTTATGACCTTTTGGTAAAGCTGGTGATGTGGGATGTTTAGGCAGGGGTTTGGGTTTTCTGTTGGACACTTCAAACTGTACTGCTATTATTGGCATATTTGATGTTTAGACATTTTTTACAGCCTTCTGTAAACCAGTAAGTCTAAATAATTTAATTTTTGCTGGAATTTTATTTCCAGTGAAACCAACCCATGTGCGCTCCCTCTGATTAAAAAAATAACGAACTTTTAACAAAAATAAAGCACCAGACTCAGAAGGGGGAAAAAATGCTGGCCATTTTCCTGCTTTGAGGTCTTGTCTGCCTCAAACCCCCTTTTTTTTTCCAAGACTTTTGCCTTCCCTACCAAAGAAAGATTTGCTCTTTTTTTTTTTTTTTTTTTTTTTTTCTTCCTTTGAATTCTGTGTTTAGACACTGGAAAACCATCCAGAGAAATGGACTGCCTTATCTTCATACTTACCTCTCACATGTTTCACAGTGCGTAATTCCTGAGGAGAGGGTCAGCAGCTTGGGAACCAGAGCAGAGCTCAGGGTCTAACCCCAGTCCATCGCAGACTTTGAGCCTGCTGAAAACCCAGATTATTACAGAATCAGTCACTGACCACTACATAAGCGAAAGACAGACCTTTTTTTTTTTTTTTTTTATCACAAACCAGCCCCCTCATGTCAGGAATCCCTCTGTTGAAACCCCCATCGCTAACCACCATGTCTAGAACACAGCCTCTGATTTTAGGAAAGCTCTGGAAAAAACAAAGATGTTTATCTTTTAGACACTGGACAACCCAAACCACTAGAATGAAGCAGTACCATGGTTTCATGTTGCATGGTTATGATTAGAGTGCAGATTGATAGTTACTTCATTATCATCCTTCAAATGCTTCCTTAAGCTGTCTTTTGCCAACCAAAAAGAAAAAAAGAAAAAAAGTAGCAATGCTATTATGACTGCCTCTGAAGCTAAGACATATCTTCTCATTCATCCTCCGTCTGTGTCCGTCTATTGTCTCATACATAGAAGCTCTTTATTCTATATTTGTAAAGTGCCTATTAAAATGGGATCACAACCCGTGGCTGGCTGTGCTGAGCATCACAACAAGATGAAGACAAGGCAGCTTCAGGCTTCCCAGGCTCAAAAGGATTATAATCCGAATGCATCATTTAAATTTATCTTGAGAGGTAACCTGACTGATCTTATAAAATAGGTGTTTTTACATTCTCATGGAACAAAAAGAGTGTGTGACCCGCTGAGATGTTTTTGATGCATTCAGCAAATCAAATTCATTATCTCAAATGTGTGATACAACATCATCACCTATGTCGGGGCCATCTGTGTTAATAGATTCTGCCATACACAGGTTCTTTGCTAGTACCACCATACCCGTGATGAAAAGAGGTAGTCAGAGTACCTCAGGTGGCCATCATCTGCCACAAGATAACAGCAGGACCAGTGGAACAAGACCTACATCCCCACTGCCCCCCAAAACCTGCAGAGAACCACCACCGTTTTGCCCCGTCAGCAGCATTTTATCCACACTGGGAGAAGGAAGAAGATCCTGAGCCCAGGTTCTGCCCATATAACTAGCAAAAATTGAGGAGAACTTGCTGAAGCAAAGGATTTAGCACCCAAGCAATCCTAAAGAGGCTCAAGGGATGAGCTTCTATTATTTTTGTTCACAGGAAAAAGCTTATCAGTAACCCTATTAGGAGTAGGAAAGCCTACCTTACGCTGCTAGGAGTCATCCTGAGTTTGTCCTTCACACTCACTGGAGGAAAAAGACAATGCTCTGGACCTGGTGCTACTGAGACATCATTATCAGCCCTTGCCAGTGGAAAGCACTGTTAGAAATGGCTGATGATGGGAACACTGACTAATTATATTGTGCTTCCCTAGCAAACATACTGCTCTCACAAATTAGTTTTCCTTAGTCTCCATGGTTTTCTTCTCCCTAGGAGGTGCAGATTTGTCACTAGCCACAGGAGGAGACACCATGGTTGGTGGAACACCATGTTCCCAAGGTCCAGACCAGTATAATCCAGTGAAAACCAACCCAGCATCTGGGAAGGGTCTTTCTCTCTCTTCCAGTGCTGGCTTTTTGTTCCATTTGATTCCTTTTTGGAAACCACAGTCTCTCGTATATTTTTAAGTCCCAGGGAAAACCAATCCAGCTTGTTCCTGAAATAACTCCAGCTCTATTATGGCCAAGGCAAGAAGTCAGGGATTTGTTTTTCTTTCTCTCCTGGTTTGGTGTTTGGTGCTTTTTATGTGACATGCAGGTGGCAAACGTCAAATTAAATTACAATCAGTCTCGACACTATATTGACAGTGAAGACAATGCTTTCCTTCATACTCATTTGGAAAGTGTTTGTGTCCATAACAATATATGTCTGTCACCTCACTGCATGCAAAACCGCAGGCACTGCCTTTTAAAATCTATAGGGAAAGGAATAAACCACTTGTAATCAACATTAGTTTCCTCCAAAACTGAAAAGTAACATTGGAACAGATATAACTATGTTCATTCAGATGCAGATGTATAAAATTAAGCACTAAAAGAATATTTTCATGAAAAAAGTTGTGGTTGAGCCCAACAACAAAGATCTGGAAAACGCAGGAGGTCACTCATAACAGATGTCTTGGAAACAGTATCTATACCTGCAATATTCTGTGAAAATTTACTCCTTTGTTGAAAAGCTCTAAGCTTTGCCTCCCATCCTGGTGTGAAAGACACGAAAATTGGCAGAAAGACAGCACTAACATTGTGCAGGAATGATATGCCCAAGAAAAGCTGCCCAAATCTGGCTGGTGTTCTGAAGAATAAAAAAGACCAATGGAAATACTTGTTAGTGTTTGGCAGTAAAACTGTCCTAAAATGTGTTTCACTGAGCGTGTTCCATTGTGGATCGATGGGGCTACATCAGGTCTTTACACGTAATTTCTCTCTGGACACTCATTTTTTGCCCTTATCATGCCATCAGATTAGTTCAAAAAAATATAAAAAAACAAATAACATGAACCCTGTTCCATCATACCAAAACCTCAGGTTTCCAGCAGGTAAAAGAAACTCCTATTGGACTATATTGCCGTAAGAAAATGGTTTCAAGTAGCTTAACCCCAAATTACAAAGGATATTACCTCCACAATACTTCCTTCTAACTGAAATTTTATTTGCCTCACGACTCGCAGTAAAACCTTCCTTATTCACAAAATACATTCTTGAAGTAAGAATATCATTTTACACTCCTTGACACACAAAACATGGCTCCAAGAGAGGTTTTGTCAATGGCAGAAAAGATTAAAAAATTTTGTGTTGCTTTGGATTCTTCAAAATTTAACTTTAGCATAGAAAGACTGGGAAGATGCAAAAAATTATTATTTTTTTTTAATTTAAACGCTCATTTTCTAATGGGAAAGTGGTGTTGTCTTTTTTTCTTGTCTTTTTTTTTCCTACTCTAGCTAAATTAAAGTTTGCACTGTGCAAATAGTAAAGGTACATATTTGCTTTACTTCTTGAAATAGCAGGTGAAATTTTTATATCTTGAAGACAGCAGCCGAGTTGAGAAATGGTGTTTCCTCAGAGCTGAGCTGCAGCTGAGAACCAGAACCCTGCTCTGTTCAGGCTCAAGGAAGGCTGCCATTGGAATCAGAGCAAATATATTGGAAAAAGGTTTTTTCAGACATTCTTACTGAGAACAAGTACCTGGTAAGATTATTCATTTTGTTTCAATTTATGATTAAAAACTTTCTTTAATTTTTCAAGATTCTATGGCAATTTCAACTCATCCAGGACAGATGGAATATTATTAATAAGGGGATGAAGGGAAACATATGCCAAGATACCTCACATAAGCTAGTCCCCAGTTACTTTTCCCAGTAAAAATGAGTCATTTATTTCATATTAAAAGCAGAGGAAAAGTAGGCATAGGTGCTGTAGAGCAGATGTCATGCACTGAGATCCCATATTGTCATACCCCAGGGTAATGGACCCATGTTCCCAAAACTCCCATACACGTGCTGCCTCTTGAGCTCTGTGGATTTCTGCAGTTCAGGGAAACCCCCTGGAAAAGCAATAATTGACCAAAAGGAAATTTTTCTCTCTTCCTCTTCCTTCACTTTTGTAACACCTGGAAACCGGTTTGCTTTCCTTGCCCCCAGCACCACCATTTCCTTAAACCAGTTCCCCTGGATGACAGAGAGTGCTCCAAATGGCAACGTTAACAAATAAGCATTCCCCCTGCCAACAGATGAAAACGTCAATATAAGAAGTTAATAATTAAACCAGAATAATAGAAGCTCACTGTATTAAATCTGAAGTGCCTTGTATTTCTTAAGACACTGCCAAATACAGCTGGCCAATATTTATTAGCAGATGAGAGATTAGCCAGTGCAGCTTCAGATGGTTTCCAAAGCTAAATTGATTGTCCTAATTATTTATTTAGCCAAATAGTACCTATCAATATTTATGAGTGACAGGAAAGTAATGTAGACTTACTTTAAAATAAATTAGAGAAGTACTGATTTAAAGTTGTTACATAAAGCAGAAATAACCTGCTTACCCTTTACTTATACATTTCTCAAACCACTTGCCCAGAGCGAGTAGTCTGTGCAGAGAAAGAAAAAATCGACAGACCCATAGAACAGCTTTGAACTAGAAAAAGATAGGATGTACTTTTGCGTTAAACGTAAGTAATATAGTATAAAAGACCAGTTTAAACTGAACAAAATAGTGTAGTCCATATGAGCTCGTGGTCATTTCATGTAACAAATTAATTTCAATTCAAAATACTATCTAATTTGCCATGTCTCATATTCCCTTTGCACACAGTGTGTTTCAGCAGGAGATGTGGTGAAGCTGGGGAAGGACAAAGCAACAGGACAGTTTGCTGACAGTCAAGGTTCCACGGGCATCGGACTGTAAGCCAAATAACCAAGATGTGTGTCTGAGGTGGAAGTCATCTCAATGACTTCCTGACATCTGAACATCCTCAAAATGTGTTCATGCTTCTGGGAATGTTGCTGAAAGGGATACTGTTATCAAAAATTTAGTAGAACAAAATGTTAACGGCTCTTTTGTATTTAAACCTTCTCAGTGGTTGCTGATTATTCTTTCCACACTTGATAAATTTTTCACCGTCTCTTTCAATACATGAACCAAGGAGCATCATCTGAGAGGAGAAAGGAGCAGGCTGAAGCTAAATAAAATAAAATGGTTTTTTGCACAACAGGTCATTCAGCTGCAGGAGTCCCTGCTGCAAGATGTTGAGGGTGCTAAAGCACGTCAGCTCTGCCAGGCCAATGGTCTGTATGGTTCAGTACCCTGTCTGCAGCAGGATCTTCAGCCTGAAAAAGGAGCGAGACCCAATATGGCTGTTCTTACTTTCTTATGCAACCTCTGAGTCAATGTATGTGGAGACTTTCATTGAAAATATCTCTGAAGGAGATTTTAGCACGTCTCCTGTATACCCAAGTCATCACAAATCACCCAAATACTTGATTTGATATACCCAAAATTAAATCCAGAAACTTATACTAAGCCATTTCCAAGAAATTAAAAGTAAGATGCATGCAGAAAGTGGAAAGAGCTTGGAACCACTGCTGCAAAAGCCCTCTACAATGGCAAAAAAAAAACAACCAGAAATGATCAGAGCACACTACAAGCTAAGTTATACCTCTAGCTACTAAAGAGGTAAAAAATCCTATTAAGATCCCTGCCAATGTGCCAAAGTGAAGGCCAGGAGGTAAGATGGCCTGTTGGCTTCAGATCACGAGAAGGTGGAGACACATCACTCAGGCAGAAAAGCCAACAGGATTTCCTGCACAGTCTTAGAGGGTTCATGAATCCTGCCCAGCAGCCAGTCCTTGGGTATTCTGGAGAAACATAACATTGAAAAAAAGAAAACAAAAAAAGTCAGCAAAGAGAGAACACATCAACACATCTTGGAGAAAGTCTCTGCCTTAACCTTCTTAAGAAGAGCTGCTCCTCAGTGTTATTAAAGTTTGTCCTGTGAAAGAGTTGCTTGACCACCAGCAACAAACAGTTGACCACAGGCACATCAGATTCCTGAAATCAAGGACAAACCCTCTCTGACCCTGGATTACATACTCAAAACTTGTTAACTTCTCCAGCAACAGCCAACACAACAGATCTTTTAATAATATTTGTCTGATTTAAACTCTGCACAACATACACTCAGTCCTTCAGTCCAGGAGGGGAATATTCCAGATGCTATGGTTTAGCCCCCATTGAACTGAGAGAAAATCACCACTTATTTCTTTTTTGGGCTCTGGCTTAAAACCTTGGCTAAGTCAAATCCATGAAAACACTTCTGTTGCCTTGAGAGAGGTTAGTGTCCGTGAATATACTATTCAAAGCTGGGATTGGGGAAAGAGGTTGTAAAATACAGGCAGCAAGCAGCTCTGCAGTATAACTGGGCCTGGTCCTCCTAGAAAAAACATGCATTTGTTCCCCAGCCTCATGAGGTTGAGGTTCACCAAGGTGCTTAGACCTTGCTCCATGCAGCAGTCCAGAGCTGGATTTCAGTCACAGAATCAATCATAGAATCATAGAATGGTTTGGGTTGGAAGGGACCGTAAAGATCATCCAGTTCCAACCCCCTGCCCTGGGCAGGGACACCTCCCACCAGACCAGGTTGCTCCAAGCCCCATCCAGCCTGGCCTTGAACCCCTCCAGGGATGGGGCAGCCACAGCTTCTCTGGGCAGCCTGGGCCAGTGCTGAGAAATCATGTCAAATTGCTGACATTTTCAGTTCTTCCTTCACCTTTTGTTAAAAATAGAAGACAAAAATAAAAAGAAACACAACCAAATCAAAAATCTTGAGGCCAACACCTAGGATAGAAAATGTCAGACCAAATGTTTGAAATTTAACAAAATTATTGATGCCTAAGAACAGGACCTTACAAGAGAGAGTACTAAGAATCTTCTCACCCCACTGAAATGTGTCCAGGCTTGAGCTGCAACAGAATAGTCATTTTGAATTGCCAGTAGTATGCAATAGCTCATGAAAAAAAAGGAAGAAATCCCGTCCTTTCTGCACCTGAAACTGCTCTGCCAGCATAACCTCCATTTGGCAGGGAACAGCCCTGAAACACTTGACCTTGCCAGAAATTTGGTGACATAACTGGAGCCTAAGTTCAAAAACTGGCCTTCAAAGAGTCTTCTCAGAGACAAGAGGGACCTTTTATTGACCACCCACTGAAAGCTCCTGCTGAGATTTCCAGGGGCTGCTAAATTGATTCATTGCTGGGAGTATGACACCCTTCAGTCCCACAGCCTCCTTCAGCACTCCTGACCTGTGTACTTGGTGGTATTTTGGACATAATTTGGGAGGACAGGGAGATATGGGCAAAGATCTGATCATTTTTCACACCTGCTAAGTGTGTTGAGTGATGTTTTTTTTCCATTTCTCTTTTGCCTTCACACATACCAGAGGAAAGCATACTGTCTTTGTTTCACATGAATGTCTTTTAGTCTAGTAACAGCACTTTAAAACACATTCAGGCAAAACAAAGAATGCAAAGCCTACATAAAAGACTACAGAATACATCTCCGTGTAATGGATGCCTCCAGACTGCATAAAATATCTTCTGCCATCAAGCCTTTTCAGAGTTCTTAGAAATTTTTTAAAAAGCATCTGTGCGACAGAAGAATAACAAATACAGCCCATTTTATTGCATAGCAGAAAATAACAAACTTCTAGACATACATGAGTCTGTAGCAAAAAGATCCTTTTTTAAAGAAGAACTTTTTCACTCTAAAAATTCAGGATAAAAATGTTCTTTAGACCATCAACATAATACCGCTTTGCCATTAAGAAAAACATTCTCTTCAGAGCAATTGTTGATAAATGTCTATTTTGGCAGCCAATTCTGCAGCTACCGAGCCTACCTAAGACAGCTTCACCCACTCTGATGGTGTAAAGGGCTTGTTTCCACATGGAAATGTCTCTTCTTCATTCCGGATCTGAGTCAGAGGTTGATCTCTGAGCCAGTTTGAGGACCCCAGTTCCTGGCAGCCCAGAAAGATGTGAGGATGTAAAGGACTTGGAGACACACCATGATCCTCTCTTGGTCACGATTTGCTCAGATCAGTAAGCATGAAACTAAGTTTAGTGAGAAATTACTCCTTCAACATGACCAGGTCTCAGAAGCCACAAGGCACAGGTTTGCTCGCAGCACTTTTCTTCCCCATTTCTCCTCTTCCTCACCTCTGGGATACCATAACTTACCTCCTCAGAAGAGGGAAGCAAGGATGGAGAGGAAATGCTGGGGTTCCACAACCAAAGCCTGTGCTGGAAGGATGGCTTTGGCTGTGGAAAAGCAGCGCATGGGGCAGGGAACGTCTGTTTGCTGGCGCTGTCACCCCCTGCCAGGTTGTCATGGTTTGAGAAAACAAACCCATAACAATTTATTGTCATTTAGACAATTATTCTAATGCCTGATGACCCCTCCTCACCTGGAAAGGGGAATCGGAGAAAGCAAGGAAACACGAGGTTTGAGATATAAATGGATTTAATAGTATAAGACTAAATAATTAACAATAATGCCAAAGAACCAGTATTAATATTGATAGTATATAAGTATACATAAGAATTATACCCAGCCCATTCTATCAGTGGGAAGCCATGCGCTCCCAGCATGGACAGCCAATGTGGGACCCTGCAAGTGCAATGGCCTCAGGAGGAAAGGAAGGGCTCAGGGTCCGGCACTGGGGCAAGATGTTCTCTGGGCCACTGCCATCAAGGGAGAGAGAGAGCTACGCAGCAAACTTTCCTAATTTAAATTGAATGTGGTGTTTGTGGTATGAAATAATCCTGTTGGGCAGCCTGGGTCAATGCCCAGGCCTTGCTCCTCCTCATCTCTGCAACCTGGCAAGGCTTAAAAACACTGAGACTTTGAATCCCACATAGCTTAGCTGTCTATAAAGCAAATATTTTCACGCATTCAGACAACAGAGTCTTCTAAAAGTGCGGTTTTCCCCAGCATTAGAAGAAAAGTTAGTCCTGTGTTGCTCAGCCCAGGACACAGAGCCAGAGCTGGGGCCGGAGGAGAGGCCGCAAAAGCTGCCTGGCCGTATTTTAATTTGCTGTCGAAGAGCAACAGGGCGGGTTGCTGCTGCCGAGGGTAGAACATCATCCCCTGCTTGGAAAGAATTAATGTCTGCAGTAAGAGGCGAGCTCTGGATGCAAAAGCCGCGGTGCCTGACCTTATGCCAAGGCAGGCCCCGGGCTGCGCGGGTTGCAGCCATGTCTGTGTGGAGGGGACGGCCATAGGTGAGCCGCTGGCTGCAGTCCCTCCCCGCCGCCCCGTGTTTTCCTAGCTAATATTTATTTGAGAGGCCTCCAAGGAAAACCCACGGGACGCTGGTGCTGGGGATTCAATAAGTGTCATTCTTCCCTCTGACTCAGCGCGCAACCATTTCCCACAAACGGGGTTAAGAAGCACTCGGCGGCTGGAGAGAGTTGCCTGTTAGGCGAGACATAAAAAGACAGAAGTCCCGAACAGTAGTGCGAAAAACATTTGTAACTACAGCAAAGTAAAGGGATTTTCCTAGCGCAGTATAAACAAACGGGTTCACTTCTGCACATTTTGTTAAAAGCAGTATCAGGCCGGTTTTCCATTCAGAGCATGCCAGCTTCACAGCAAAACTAGTCCTGGTTTGGGGTGAAAATGACTTTTTTATTATGTACGAACAAGGTGATATTTTTGTCTGGGTTCTGTCCTGCTGTGAGGGATGCAAGGTCAGGCAGCAAAGAGAAGCCATTGCACCCGGTGCACCCATGGTGATGGGGGCAAGGACCACCACGGTGGGGCTTTGTCCAGAGGGGTGCCATCACCTGGGGTTCACCAGGCAAATGTTTGAAATTATGCCCCCGTAAATGCCACTGGTGTCTCCAGCTGCCACCGAGCAGCAATTTGGAGTCTATCTAAATCAGAAAGCCATAGCAAAGACATCTCCTACACACTCAGCTAAAGGCAGGTACAAGCCACGCTGTGCAGCGCTGGCTGGGACATGGACACTCACCAAACCATGCACCAGGGAGGTCATTTACATCAGCTCCACTGCTCAGACTGTGTAGGTGAAAGAGATACCTCTCATGGCACAAAACTACAGAGCCAGAGAGATGTGGGTTTCTGGAGGTGGCACAAGGAGCCGTGGTGAGGTGGGCTGTTGGCCATGAGCAGCCCATTGAGGGGGTTAATCACAGTAGCAGTCACTGCTGTCAGGAGGGGAGGGACAAGGACACTTCCCACACCTGCCTAAACCAAGTAACTGCAGGAATTTATGGCTGTAATCCCAATGCTCTTCACCTTTCCCTCCTGTTTCTCTGCTCCTGTCATGTCACAGAATCACACAATGACGGGAAAGAGGTTGGAAGGGACCTCTGGAGATCATCTAGTCCAACCCCTGCCAGAGCAGGGTCACCCTGCCAGAGCAGGTCCCACAGGAACGTGTCCAGGTGGGTTTGGAATGTCTCCAGAGAAGGAGACTCCACCACGTCTCTAGGCAGCCTCTTACTTATACAAGCTTATACAAGCACCTGTCACTTTGCAGATAGAGCTGACCTAATATTTTTATTATTTATACACAGATAGCCATGACTCATTATTTTCAGGTATGAGGTCCTTACTGTTTTGTCAAGAAAGACCAGGTTTAACAGGGCTTTGAGCAACCCAGTCTAGTGGTAAGTGTCCCTGTCCATGGCAGGGGGTTGGAACTCGGTGACCTTTAAGGTCCCTTCCAACTCTAACTATTCTATGATTCTATAATTCTATGAAAATGTCCCCTCTAATGCATTTAGTTTCTCTTTCTGTCCCTTTCTGTGGGACTTTAACACAGCCACCCTTATGCCCTGCCAACCGTCAGCGTCTCACTGGAGCTCTGATGGGTCTGGGTAGGGGGGACAACAATTTTTTGATTTGCTTACCACTTCCAAAGAGGAATTCATTCCCTAGTTTATCTGGCGCTGTAGAGGGAGGGGTTGTTGATCATGGTGCAATTGGGAGGTTAATTTTAATCAGAGCGCTCCAGCCTTTTGTAACATATTTCACAGATACCTAAATGTCTCCTCTGTTCTCTCCTGCTCCTGCCTGCCCTGACGGCTGCTGCCCCTTGGGTAGAGCTGCAGGAAGCACACACACATTTTTAGGAAAAGCAGGTTTGGCTGAAGGCGTGAATGCATCGCCAGCTAATGCAGATTGCTTCTGGAAGGAGACGTACTAATGAGGAGCTGCTGATAGGTCTCCCCCTTCCGCGCCTGGTGTTTCTCTTCCAACAAAGCTGTGAGAGCCGTCAAAGCCAAATGTCTAATTTCCTTGTGAAGGATTAAACAACGACCCACATCCAAACACTTATGATAATGAGCACCTTCTCAGACTTTCCTTATAATTTTTTTTTTTTTTTTCCTAATTACATGCTCAAACTGCTCCAGGCTGCAACTGAAAACATAGCAGGGATTCAAACGAGAGAGATGGGGAGGTGATGGAGACACTTTGGAAATAAATAGCTTGAGAGAGAACGATGCCGAGAGCCGTCCTCCCCCCGGCTTTGCTGAGCTCCACCTTCCCCGTTGCACCATGGGGCAGCACTGCCCTGAGGAGCAATGGCAGCTCTGGGCTGAGCCCCAGGAGACTGGGTCCACCTTGGAGCCCCAGGCAGGGATGTTGAGCTGGTGTCCCTGCATCCTTTGGCGCTAGGAAAATACTGTCTGAGCCCTCCGTCCCAGCTTCAAACTCACCCCTCCACCCCTCACATTTCAAAGTGCAGCCCATGGACCCCCTCAAGGGACAGGGGTGCCGTCAACATTTCCTCAGAGAGATGTTTAATATCAGGGGACTGTCTAGACTGTGTTCATAAATGTGCACTCAAACCCATTTTCATTAGGTTTCAGGCTCATCAGACCTAGAATTAAAGCTTAGTTACAAAATCACAGAATCACAGAATCTTCTAGGCTGGAAGGGACCTTAAAGATCATCTTGTCCAACCATCAACCTAATTTTGACAAAAATAAACACCCACACAACAAACAAAAAGCAACACCATCACTAAACCATACCTCCCAGCACTACACCTACAGGAATGCTTGGTTGTTATACATTTAACCAAGCAGCAATGGTATCTTTGGGTAGACTTACAAGCAAAAGCACTTCTATAGTTGAAGGCAATAATGATATCAGAGGTGCTGGCAAGAAGCATAAGCCCAATGAAATCATCAGGGGAAAAAAAAGGACATTTCCAGAGTATCGCTCTGGCAGCAGCAAAATGCCCATAAAGCTAATCAAAGTTTAGCAGCCTGCTGTTTCCCAGCTCACACGTGCCAACGCCACAGAAGCTCATTGTCTGCAGTTAGGCTTTAATACCCATTCCTCCAGGCGGTGGCAAGGCAGAGCCCCAGAAACTGGGATCCCATAAAGTCACCCCACCTGCATGGCACAGAGCTTTCAACCAGCTTCATTCCAGGGGAACGTATTTACGAGCGAGGAACATACCAAAAAATGCTACAGCAGCTGAGTGCGTGTAGGTAAAACAGTGACAACCAGGTAAATAGCCATTACCTTTGACATTTGCCTCCGCAAAGACCTACCAAAATAGCCAGTAGCTCTGCTTTCCCTAAAAACAGCAAACAAGGTCTGTATGCTGATGGTATCTGCCTACAAAGGATATTTATTCAGTTCATGCCTCAGGTAAATTGCACAACATCTCTCATTGTATTCGAGTAAATAAGCCAATATGGTTATGACATTTCCATTTTGCAACACCATAGTCATGATTGTTTAATAGGAAGTTACGGGTTATTTTACTTCGCAGTACACTGTTGCCAGTGCTGATTTTCTAACACACTGATTTCAGGTATTCTCTTCTCGTTTGGGGGGTGGAAATGGACTGAGTTTGGCTGGAAATCTGCATTGGCTCCTTGATTTGGAAAAAAGCCCGAGAGAGACTCAGCAGAGATTACCAGTCTGTTTCCATTTGTGACATTATACAAACACGGATCTCAACCCAGAACTGACATCCTCACAGTTCTCACTAAAACACTGACGGTCTCCCCTGGGGCCAGGTGTTCAGCCCAGGGTGACAATCACGGTGACGCACACGTACAGTACCTTGTCGTGTCCAATAATGTTTCTTTTCATCCTGGAAAATAGTCAGACTTGCAGCAAGCTCCTCAGAACACCGGCCCCGTCAGAGGTTTCGATTTAAGCCTCGGTGCCCGAAGTGGTGCCAACTTCACAAAACGCCTACTGGCACCTCCTGTCACTTAAAAATGGAAATGAAAAAGTTAATAGGTTAATTGCCTACACAATCCCTTATCAAAATTAAATACAATAAATATCACCTCAATTTCAGAAAGCCCACTGGGGTAGTGAGACTGTGTCCTAACTCATGAAAACCAGGTGTGTAAATGTGTGATTAATTTGGCTGTGATAAACACCCCCCAAAAAAGGCATCTCTGGGGGTGACACTTGCAGCATCCCTCCCACTGACAGGCAGGGTCCAAATCCTGCATTCTCCTTTAGGACCTGAAACAGGGGATGGGAGGTGAGGGGCAGGGGATGAAACATGCTCCGCTCCCATCACACCATCAGCATTTAAACCTGCAGGGACATTTCCTACAGAAAACCTTTTATTTACTGTATTCACTAAGGTCTGGACTAGAAAAATCAGTGGGTAAGTGAAGGAGATGGGGGTTGGAACTCAATGATCTTTAAGGTCCCTTCCATCCTGAGCCATTCTGTGATTTCTCTGGTGGCAATGACAGCACGAAGGCATCGCTGGGGCTGGTCTGACTCTGTGACTGCTCAGCACATACTGAAACTACAATAAACTTCCTTAAACCAACAAGCCCCCCCCACCTCCACTGCTGCGGAGTTTCCTCTTGGGGCAGAAGTTGCAGATCTCTCTTGCTGCCTACAGTAATTGTAACTTTCTTTTTTAAGCGTGCAGAAAAGAGTCGTAACTCTTTTTGTGAAATCATCTAAGTTACAACGCTTAAAATGCCACTACGACCTTTAGCATAATTTATGTAACATCATCGTGAAGTTTGATGGACAGATAGTGGATGACTTTGGAAAAGAAAAGGTAATCAGGGTACTCATCATGATATGTTTAAAACATATACTTGATATTTCTTCAACAACTTCAACCTGGAGCTGAAAATCATAAATGTGTCATCCAAGTCCTCAGCTCAGTATTATTTTCTGATGGTATCGGTAAGTGAAAGATTAAGTGTGGTTTATTACCATATGAGTACAATCCTCTAAAATGCCCTGGCTCAACTATGAATTATGAATTATTTTTCTAGGTAAAGAATTGCACGAACATGTAGAAATCTCAGGGAAAAAAAAAAATGTTTCCAGAATAAATAACGTTTTGCAACTCTTCGTTTAGCTGTACAATGTTTTCCTTTTTTTTTTTTAAATTCAGATCATGTCTAAACTAGATTTTTAGACAATAGCAGTTACACACTGCTGTTCCTGCAGCAGAGTTAATACTAAATGAGTTAATACTAGAGTTAAGGACTATTTTACGGCTTGATGCTCTTCCACATTTCTTGAGTGTATTCAACATTAAGCATGAACTAAAATAGACAGGGAAGCAACTTACCATAGAAATGGTGAGGGCTGCAAGCTGAAAGTGGAAAAGAAGTATTATTTTTAATCTTGCCAAATCCTGCCTACAGCATGGGGGTTTACCTGAGTTCAAGCTAAAATGAGGCTCACAAACTACGGCAGAGGAATAAAAAAAATCCTACGGAAAAAAAAAAGTCTTCCCTGTGGGCTTTTTTAACATTTGCACAGGGACCAGCTCCTCGGGTGTTAACTCAGGGCCAGGGAAGGCAATAACCCCTTATAAAAGAAATTGTGGGAAGGGTGTGGATGGGCACCAGAAGTTCTGGGGAGAGAGATGAGAAGGCAGAGGCAGGAACCTTGGGTAAGAAGGAGATGTCCATGAGGAACAGAAACTTGTTGGGCAACCAAGAGCTAGGGAGGGAGGGAAGGTGCTCAGAAATCTCTGGCTGGGCTGGACTGATGGTGAGGGCACTGTGGGTTCTCGTGTCAGACTGAGCTTAAATGAGACTTCAGTAAGAATTGCTTGTTGCTGAACAGAAAACAACTGCCCTACAAAGCCACAGTTTCATTCAAATGTACATCAAGAGGTGACATTGACGTTTCTTATGGCTAAAATCAGTGCTGTTGTTTGCCTTGTTTATATTCACACAGCTCAGGAAAAACAAGATAGCATGGAGTCCAGAAATAAGGCCAGGGACAACCACTGAAGAACTAACTCTTTAAACATGTTTGTATTTTGAGGGTGGTGAGACCCTGGCCCACAGAAGCTGTGGCTGCCTCATCCCTGGAGGGGTTCAAGGTCAGGTTGGACGGGGCTTGGAGCAACCTGGTCTGGTGGGAGGTGTCCCTGCCCAGGGCAGGGGGGTTGGAACTCCATGATCTTTGAGGTCCCTTCCAACCCAAATCATTCTATGTGTGTGTTGTTGGCGGGGAGCAAGGGAGGCTCTCGTATTTCCCAGCAGATAACTGGGGTCCGTGGGGCAAGAAGGCAACTTGGGTTCGCATTTGAAAGCCCTCAGCAGGGAGTAATGGCGTGTGGTTGATGTGCGTGGGGATAAATACAGGCTTCACCTTGGTGTTGTGATCCCTGTGATCCCAGGAATTAAGGGAGAGGTGAGTTCTGCAGCCGATGCATTCTTTGTTCACGTCCCAGACAAAGTGAATGGGAATTTAATCTACAGGTACTTCTCCCAGAAGTGATCAAAGTAGTAATTGAATTAAGCAGGAATTAAGCAGACAAACAGCAACGACAACCCCCTAAGCCAAAACGTGTCTTGATCAAAGAGCAAGTGCTGATAATGCATTAGCTGTGATGGAACTGATTAGGCTGCTGACTGAGAGAAAATTGGTCCTTTTTGTTGTTGTTATATTGACCAGATCCTCTGAGTCTATTAATTCCTTAGAGCTGTGCTTGGGTTAACACTGAGAGCACCGCAGGACCTATCCTTTGAGAAATAACCTCAGTAAAGCCACAGACACAACACACGCAGAGATAAATGAAAGGGGAATCGGAGCCACACAAGTGAGATGTGTTTCTTCTTTTATCAAAGTGAGGTGAAGATCGTTAACCAGTTCTGAGAGCAAGACTGGTGCAGAAAGCCTGAGGGGGTGGGCAGGAAAGGAGGTGCTCTTGCTCAGCTCGCTCCTCTCTCACACCCCAGAGACAGGAGAGCAGTTCCTGCTGCTTAAAGACCTGTCCCAGCTCGTTTAATCTGTTTTTCATTTGGGAATGGCTTCGGTTTGATCCTTTGCTTTCCTTTCTTGATCTCTCCTAACCACCACACATCTCCACATAAGTGTTTTTTCAACAGAAACATGCAGGTGACATCCTGAAGACTGTCACCAGATTGAAGTGATCTTCACCCCACCCCTGCCCATCCAGGGCTCTTTAGTAACCCTGAGGAGTTCTGCAAAACAGTATCCAGGCTACACAAACAATATGTCACTTTTCCTTCCTGTTTATACAAAAGTATACGTTTGTGCAGATAAACTTAGACCAGCTGATTACTGTGGAACCGACCTCCAGCCGGAGGGAGGGAACATTGGGAGGAAAATAATTTTAGCCTCAGCTGCTTTCCCTGGGAATGGGAAGAGGCTTTAATGCACTCTTCCCAAAGGCAGAGGACAGAAACTAGCTCTGTTTTCCAGGCATCAGCTTTCTGAGCAGCGTGTGCTGCAAGGAACTCCCCAAGACCATGGAGGAGCAACAACCTCAGCAGAAGAAGAGCAAGGGTCTGGAGTATAGAAACGTGCCAGAACTGCTCGATGCACACCAACCACAAGTAGTGCATCTCCTGCTCTCTTCCCACTAAACTTTCACAGCAGCAGTTGCAAAATAAATGGGTTTTCTTTGCCGTCAGAGCGCAGGATTTTCAAAAGTTCCCCATAGATACACGAATAAAGGTGCCACCAGCTTTCAGCACAGTTTCCTGGGATTTTGAAATCCCAGCCCACTAGCACAGTTTCCTGGGATTTTGAAATCCCAGGAAATGCCTCACGTACTCACACCACCTTCCTGACCACAGCATCTGAACACCTCACCATTAATTTTCCCAGCACCTCTGGCGAGCAGCCCAGATGTTACTGTTACTCTGGTTTACAGCATCATGGGGTTGTTCAACCTGGAGAAGAGAAGGCTCCAGGGAGACCTTAGAGCCCCTTCCAGGCCCTCAAGGGGCTCCAGGAGAGATGGGGAGGGACTCTGGATCAGGGAGGGGAGCCATAGGACCAGGGGGAACAGTTTTAAACTGAAAGAGGGGAGATTGAGATGAGATCTCGGGAAGAAATTCTTTCCTTTGACGGTGGTGAGACCTTGGAACAGATTGCCCAGAGACGCTGTGGCTGCCCCATCCCTGGAGGGGTTCAAGGCCAGGCTGGATGGGGCTTGGAGCAACCTGGTCTGGTGGGAGGTGTCCCTGCCCAGGGCAGGGGGGTGGAACTGGATGATCTTTAAGGTCCCTTCCAACCCAGACCATTCTGTGATTCTTTTTTCCCCTGTGAACTCACTTCATTCTTTTTTTCATGACCATATCTTTCTTCATATCATTAAGCTAAACAAGTCATTCTCAGTCTCCATGTGGAAGACACTATTCCCACTGCCTCGATCACCCCTAGGGCTTTTCACCACATCTGTTCCAGTTTACCTTCTAATTAAAACACAGCTGATCAGAGCTGGAAAAAGTTTTCTAAACAAAGTCATATGTAAAGCCTTGCACAGTGGTGCTAATGCTTCCCATCTCCACTGGGAAGAGGTTGCCTGTCTCATCCTGAAACTTGGCTAGATCTTTTTAGCCCATGTTTTGAGTGCTGCTGGTGGCTCTCCTGCAGCTGAGCTCCATTGCTGTGACCACTCGAGCAGCAGGAGGAGCCCAGCCTGTCTCACACCTCAATTCTTGTTGTGTGTTCAGCAGTCCCATGATCAGCACCGACTTCATATATAACTTTTGGGGCTTTACACATTATGGTCTTCTGTGAAAAGTGTCTGTGGGCACCATGGGAAGGAAGGGGGGGGAAAGCCACTCCCTCTCTTTGGGCTATCTTCCCTGCCAACGGGAGCCCAAAATAATGAAGAGGCTCAAACCTGCCTGTAATCCCCAAATCTGAGCCTTTTGCTTATGGGTGCCCTCCCTTTCTGAAAGCACAAAAGCTTTTTCTGAAGGCTCAGGGACATCACAGCTACTTTACTGCTCTGTGAGATCCCTTCCCCTCTTCCTTGTCCTCACTTGCTAAGGAAAGTGCTGGTGGGGAAACAAACACTTGGCCTTGCTTGGACCTTACTGGACCATGATGCTGAAACCAGTGTCTCTGGATATTTTGGGCTGGTTGCACTGATGGAGACAAGACAGCCAAGTCAGCCAGCCCCACTTGCTGGTTAATTTTTAACTTAACCAGTGTTATCAGAGCTTTCTGACTAATTAGCAAATGACAAAGGACAGTCTTGTGCTTTTGAAGTGCATGTGGTCTGACCCACTGCAATTTCTAGGGTGTAGAGGCAATTATTCCAAGGAATATGCCCAAGTGCTGTAAGAAACAGTCCCCTGGAGCTCCCCATCACCTGCTTCATCCACCTGGCTGGACACATAGTCTCTTTTTTCATTAATATAATTCTCTCTGGGAGCCCATAATCCTGTTTTAAATACCTCTCATAGCCTTCTGGCATATGTACCCAAGCACTTTATGAAACTTTAAAAAAAACCAAAACCCTAAGAAAAGGGCTGTGTTACAACAGGAATACTGAAGCTCTTGCAGTGCCTGGTGCCAGCCTTCTTCTGACTCTGAGGTTAAAAGAAAACAAACATAAAATAAACACAGCAGAGAGAGCACAAAGTAAGAAGTAATGAACGTACTGAGGTACGGTTTGAGAGAGGCATCAAGCAAGAGCACTGTAATTGTTCGGCTTAGTTCTTAATGTAAGAAACTTCTAACACTGAGAAGTGTCTTTGATCTGAACAACGGAACAAGTGTCTTTGATACGGAGGAAAATAAGTGTGGCTGGGAGAGAGACATATCCTGTGCCTCTTGCGTAATTACGAAGATGTAACCAAAAGGGAGCTCTTTGGTGAGCTACAGGCATCTTTGATGGGATTTTGCACAAGGAAGTGACTGGACAGACTCTGGGAAGTTGTGGGCCGGGAGCTTCCTGCACTTGTGCAGAGATGTGTTGTGGTCCCTGAACTGCCATCACCGTTTAAAAAAAAAAAAAAAAAGAAAAAAAGTCAAGGTCGAGGTCTAAGCAGAGATGATTATGCAGAAAACACATTTAGAACTTATTTTGAAGTTGGTCCAAGTTTTATGTCATACCGTTTCTTGACCACATTCCTAGCATTGCTCTGGAATGACAATGGGAAAGGAAACTACCTTTTCTAGTAAAAAAGCTGAACTGTTTGAAATGACCCGTGAAGGAACCATGTGCCTTATTTTTCTGGGATGGCAATAACCAGGAACATCCCATGACTGACTGTGTCAAAGTTTCATTCAGGGTAAAAACAGATCTCACCTCTTCCTATAAAATCATAGAGTCATAGAATGTGTTGGGTTGGAAGGGAACTTTAAAGGTCATTTGCTCCACCCCCCTTGAATTGAGCAGGGACATCTTTAAGTAGGTCAGGTTGTTCAGAGCCTCATCAAGCCTGACCTTGAATGTCTCCAGGGATGGGGCTTCCACCACCTCCCTGGGCAACATATTCCAGTGTTTATAGGTAAAAGATGTTTTGGCAAGATTTTCTGTTCTGCCTGCTGGGGGAAATCCTGAACTTGTCATCTAGAACCGTAGGAACTGAGCCCAGGTAGATCACTGCTACTCTTTCTTCTTCCACTGGTCTTCCTGTGTGTGCCATGGACTTAGCATTGTTGTTGTTATTAGAAATGACAATCACAAAATGTGATATGCCACTATCTGCCCAAACAGGAGAAAAACAAAAGTGCATCAGAGACCTCCCCCTTTAAGTCAATGAGCACCAGGAGTGATGGAAAACACCAGATCCATCAGTCACGCTGGCATCCCCATCCACCAGGCACCATGAAGCTATTAGTGACTGGGAGACAGTCAAGTGTCACATAGTTAAATTACTGCGTCACGGTGGCCTTCAGTAACACCCCGTAAAAGGCCCTCAGAAATCCTTCCCCAAAATCTCAGGAATGTGACAGAAAAGGCATGTCCTCAGCGAGGCTCCAAGTGAGCCCAGCACATCATAAAAAACACAGTTCATAACTTGGCGCATCCCACTCTGTCACAGAGAGAGATGCAGCCGTGTGCACATCTGGCCACACATCTGTCGCCTCTCCAGCTATTGCCCTGGGACAGAAAGCTCTGCACAGCAGCATCCAGGAGTCAGTGGCTTCATGGAGTGGGATCCAGCAAAAGCAACCTGGTTCTGCAGTGCTCATCGCCACCTCCAGTGTCCCACCACAAGCACCATGAACAGATGAAATGAAGGCAAAGGAACAGCCCAAGGTTCCCACATACACTTCACATCTCTGGCCCCCAGACTCGCAGAAGCAGCGACACAAGTGGTATGAATTAAGCCTGCAAGCGTTACTCATTCTTCTGGGTGTAAAAAGCCCTATTTTTTTTCAATTCAGATACAGAGGGAATCAGCAATACAATACAGTACATGCAAAATAAATTAGTGGTTCATCCCCAGACCAAGCAGGCCATAACTGTGACTGCCCAGTTCTTGTTCCTATCTGGTTTTGGTCTCTATGACTCATAAACCCAGCAGATGGTTTCTCCAAAACCACAGCCGTTGGCCCTTTCGTCTACTTCTTCCCAGCTGATCTTCAGCTCATTTAGGTCTTTGTTAACGTCTTTGTTGACACAATCCTCTTGGTCACCCATGGCCTCTCTCCCCAGACATTTTCTGGACCTGTGCTGGCGGCAGGACCCTGCCAGCTTTCCACTTCACTGTGCTCCTGACCTAATCAGCTTTCCTACCATAGCTTACTGGCTGTGGTCCAGCTCTCTCAGACATTTCCAGACCCGTAACCCAGCATGTTCTCTCAGCTCTTCTCCTCTGTCAACATTAAGAGACAAAGTGAACGGTTTAACTCTTACCATCTGTATTTATTCCCACCAGAACACACAGTGTTGGTACTTTGCTGCTTCAGTGTTTTACCTGTTGAAGGGTTTTCACCAGCTTCTCTCCTTGACCTTTCCTCTGGCCTTTCCGTTGTTGCTCTACCACTACAGGCTCACCAAGGAAATGAAATTCCTCAGCACTACTGACCTTTTAATGCCTCTTGGTGAGCTGCATCTGCTGTTGTCCTCCAGTGAAGAGCAAACAAGGCTTCTCCAGGCCTCCTCTCCATGTTGGACACCACTTGGCACCTTTGCCTTGCTGCCAGGAGTAGATGCTCCAATGTATCTTGCTCACCCATATGTCCAGGGCTCCCGCCACCAGCCAACACCATCCCAGAGCTTCTGCCTGAGGTATCCCTTAGCGCACCTGAAAAAAGAAGAGGCAATTGCCATCACCTTTGCCAAATTTCAGTCATTGCCTCTCTGGAGATGTTCAAGACCAGGCTGGATGGGACTTGGAGCAACCTGGTCTGGTGGGAGGTGTCCCTGCCCGTGACAGGAGGTTGGAACTGGATGATCTTTAAGGTCCCTTCCAACTCTAATCATTCTATGAGTCTATGATTAAACCAAGCTGCTGGCTTTGGGAGGGGGTTTTACACCACGCTCACCATTGGCTTAGAGTTGCAGTTTTGTTTTTCTATTTCTCCTGACGTCTCCCAGGTGCTGCAACCTTCCCTGGGCCCTCTCCAAACCGCCATGAGACCATTCCCAAGGCGGTACGACTCGTGGTTGGCCCTGGCTCTCCAGTGTGTTTTCTGGAGTCCTCTGCCAGCATCCATGTCTGCTCCATACGTGACCTTCTATCTCTGATGCCTTCTCATCTGCCCCCATTGGCAGCCACCATCCCTTCCTATAAAGCCCAGCTTGTCTTGCTGGTTGGAGACCTCACTGGAATTAAGCACATAACCAAGAAATTCCCAGTTATTATTACTGCAGTTCACATATGTGCCCCTGGCCTGGCCAAGCCACAGTGTTCACTGCAGTAGAAGACAACCCTCTGGGACCAACTGCTGTTCTCTTGTTAACTTGCAGCACGTTTCCACAAATACGATTTTGCCCCTAGAAGGTCTCAAGAGCAAAAAGCTGGTCTGTTTTCTACAGGACAGCTGAACTCAGCAAACATCCGTGGTGAGGATCACACCCCGAGCACCACTTCTACCTCAAATTTATTGCCTTTTTCTGTTTGTATCAAAACGCAAAGTGGGATTGTGGGAGAACATAGTGAAAAATAATACCTCAAAAAATTTGCAGTGTGAAAAGGTGGCTACATGTTTCTGGCACGGGGATCTGAATGAGAAAACTTCAAATATGTAAACAACCCTGAAATGCTACAAAAGATCAGTCCAATCATATCTGCCACATGACTGGCTTTATTATAACTGGAAGCCATACAGGTACTGAGCTCGGATTTTCTTTAATACTTTCAGATACTTTGTGAGCTTCAGAAGGGAATGCTTGGCATAAATACTGCTTGCAAAAGGGCTTTTCAGCAAATGTATTAATCTTACGGGATCTGCCAAAATGAAAAATCTGTCTATCTTTCCACGGATTTTCCGTATCTTTTGGCATGTTCATGCAATAGGAAAAAATTTGGGGGTTTTTAATTATGATTATTATTTGGGAAGTTCAGTAGTGCTCTCAAGACTTTAATCCTAGGGGTTGAATTGTGCAGTGAAACCAGTGACCCGTGAACGAGTTGCAAACCAGAAAACTTGCAAAGGCATTTATAGAAGTCACTTCTCCCTGCAAAACCCTGAAGGTACCGGTAGGTTTGGGTCCAGGTGCTGGCCCATGGCTTCCCCTTGAGGAGCTGGAAAACAGGGAACCAGCTCTGATCTTGATCAGGAAATGGAGCAATAGGATGAGGGGGAATGGTTTTAAGACGAAAGAGGGAAGATATAGATGAGATCTCATGAAGAAATTCTTTCCTTTGAGGGTGAGAGAACTTGGAACAAGTTGCCCAGAGAAGCTGTGGCTGCCCCATCCCTGGAGGGGTTCAGGACCAGGCTGGATGGGGCTTGTGGCAACCTGTTCTGGTGGGAGGTGTCCCTGCCCATGGCAGGAGGTTGGAACTCCATGATCTTTAAGGTCCCTTCCAACCCAAACCATTCTGTGATTCTATGATTTTCACAGTGGGACTCTTCCTGTGCCGGGAGCTGCAACCAGGGAGAGGTGGCCCCAGGGTCCCTCAGGGCCAAGCAAGAACAAGCTCCCCTGGGTTGAGAATCCCCTTCAGATCCCATCCCAACTCCAGCACTGCTTCCAGAGCCAACATGCTGCAAAACCCCCTTGTTTGGGCTCACGGCACTGGTTTCCTCTGGTGTGCCAGAGGCGATGCCGACGTTTTGTCTCTGAGTTCAGTGGTAATGACATGTTTGCTGCAGGGTGTAAAAATAGAAATGTATGGATATGGTAATCCCTCCCTGAAAGCCCGGCCAGAGTTCCTCAGGGAATGGCTAAACACTCCAGCTAACCCCCATCACGCTTTCTTGTACGTTTTTCATCCTCTTTAGCTGTACCTTTGCTTCAGGCCGAGGGCGGCCAAATCTGAGAGGCCGTGACAAGAAAAAAAAATACAGCAAGGGCTGTGTTTAAACAGGTTTTTCTGTTAAAGAAAATGTGTCAATTTGGAAATCTTGCATCCACATGAAAGTATTTTTAGCTGCCATTGCTACAAGCCCTGCCTTGAGTCTCCAGAGCTAAAACCAGATCCCAGCAAAGAAATCAAAGCGTACTCCTTCTCTTCCAACGCATTTACCGGGGTAAATCTCTGGAATTTGGCACACTGGCAGAAACATGGCCCTTTTCTCTAAGGTGTATGTTTTTACATAAGTAAAAGGAAGAGAACAAAAGACCATTTACAAATGCTAAAAAACCATGATGGTGAAAAAAATGGGGGTGAGGGGTTCATGTTCAGGTTGATATAGCAGAACTTAAACCAACTTCATTCTTTCAAACACAGATGTGAGTGTCAAGTCCACACCAAAAAATTAATTTAGTTCATGGCTGGCTGGATTTTCAGATGTTCTCCACATAAACCACTGGAGAGGCTTCTTGGTCATGTTTTCTCCTTCCAACAATGACATAATAAGAAAGGGAAGGAGAAGGAAAGGAATTCAGCTGAACCTTGGTAATAGGTGCAGACTCCATCCCAGAATAAAATATAGTCAGTTTGATAGTATATACCAGGCTGAGTATACACAGAATCATAGAATGGTTTGGGTTGGAAAGGACCTTAAAGACCATCCAGTTCCAACCCCCTGCCCTGGGCAGGGACACCTCCCACCAGACCAGGTTGCTCCAAGCCCCATCCAGCCTGGCCTTGAACCCCTCCAGGGATGGGGCAGCCACAGCTTCTCTGGGCAATCTGTTCCAAGGTCTCACCACCCTCAAAGGAAAGAATTTCTTCCCAAGATCTCATCTCAATCTCCCCTCTTTCAGTTTAAAACCCTCCCCTTCGTCCTATTGCTCCCCTCCCTGATCCAGAGTCCCTCCCCATCTCTCCTGGAGCCCCTTTAGGGACTGGAAGGGGCTCTAAGATCTCCCTGGAGCCTTCTCTTCATAGTGCCTGAAACAGTGTTTTTCTCATAGAAACATGACATCTCCAGCCCTCGGCAGTCAAAAGGCCGAGCCGCAGTTATGGACAAGATGAGCAAAACAAGGAGGAAAACAGAGCTGCCTGAAACAGTGTTTTTCTCATAGAAACATGACATCTCCAGCCCTCGGCAGTCAAAAGGCCGAGCCGCAGTTATGCTGTGGACAAGATGAGCAAAACAAGGAGGAAAGCAGAGTAAGTCTTGAAAACAGGAGCCCAGAAGGAAGACAGGGACATTGGGTGGGCAGCATCTTGCTCAGGGATCTGCCCCCATGTCCCTGGCATCCTCTGGGCTACGAACATCCCTCAGCCCGGGGCTGGCTCGGCCGGGCAGCAGAGGGAACCGTGACTAGCACTTTGGAACAGGATAATTATACTCTGGGCTCTGGAAGTGTGGGTTTGCTTTCACTGAAATAAACTGCTCGGATCTGTGATGAATATCAACATTGTAGGCACAAGGGGCAAGGCAGTAAATTGTAGTAGGATGAAATACCTACATTTAATTATGTCAAATTATATAGAATTTGAGAGAGTTTTTCTGATGCATGCTATTTAAAGTTAAGCCTAAGTGCACTTCCTTGGCTGAATAAAGCAGCTTTTGTTGCAAGATGTGGGCTTGCTTTGTAGTTTATGATTTATAGTCTTCACCACATTTTGTCACTTTCTTGTTTCTTGTCTGAGATGTTTCTGAACATCTCATTTCAGATAATGGGATGCAGCTAGAGCGCCGTACTATATACAGCCTCTTAAAAAGGCATGAGCAGGGTTTTCTTGGGGTTTTTTTTTCTCTCCAAGATACTCGAGTATCTGGAGTGTGCTCTTCACCAAAGTATATCTAATGGGATGCAGCTAGAGCGCCGTACTATATACAGCCTCTTAAAAAGGCATGAGCAGGGTTTTCTTGGGTTTTTTTTTTCTCTCCAAGATACTCGAGTATCTGGAGCGTGCTCTTCACCAAAGTATAACACAGATACATGCAGTCAGTACTCATTGCTCCACCAGCCTGAAGTTCATGCACTTCTGCACCCTCTCCCTCTACTCTGCCTTGGTGGCACCCCATCTGGAGCACTGTGTCCAGTTCTGGGCTCCCCAGTTCAAGAAGGACAGGGAACTGCTGGAGAGGGGACAGCAGAGGCTACGAAGATGATCAAGGGACTGGAGCATCTCTCTGATGAGGAAAGTCTGAGAGACCTGGGGCTCTTTAGTCTGGAGAAGACTGAGGGGAGATCTCATCAGTGCTCATCAATATCTAAAGGGCAGGTGTCAAGAGGATGGGGTCAGGCTCTTCTCAGTGGTGCCCAGTGGTGACAGGACAAGAGGAAACAGACACAAACTGAAACACAGGAAATTCCACCTAAACTTCTTTCCTGTGAGGGTGGCAGAGCCCTGGCAGAGGCTGCCCAGGGAGGTGGTGGAGTCTCCTTCTCTGGAGACATTCCAAACCCACCTGGACACGTTCCTGTGGGACCTGCTCTGGGTGACCCTGCTCTGGCAGGGGGTTGGACTGGATGATCTCCAGAATTCCCTTCCAACCTCATATCATTGTGTGATTCTGTGATTATGCCAGAGCCCTGGGGAGCCAAGCAAACCACTTCCACCACCTCCCCCGTCCTCCAGGTTTCCCCCCTGGGGAAGGTGGGACAAGTCCAGCTCAGCAGCCCAAATTCATGGTGGGAACTAACCAGGGAGGCTTTGAGCAGTGGAGGAACAACCTTGCTCGTCTGCACTGTTTCATCACCCAGGCTAAAGAAGGGCTGGCAGAGGCTGTGGTGGAAAGATTGGAGAGAACCCACCTGCCCACAATCCAGGTCACACACCTCCAAACGGCAGGGAACTGGAAGGACCAGTGGCTGAGGCACACCAGAGCTCACCAACGCTGCCAGAGGAGTGCAGCCACAGGCGCCGTAAATTCAGGCAACTTCTGGTTTCAGCAAGTGCTCAGCTGCAAGCAAACAGAGTGCAAGTAAACAGGGATGATTTAATTGTCATATAAAAGTAATTAATTAGAAGCAGGAGTCAACAGGGAGTCCTTCTCAAGCACTGGTGGCACATTACTGTCAGTTGTAGAATACTTACCCATGGACCTCCACGAGCAAGAACAGGCACCAGTTCCTATTCATAATGCAGTACAATTAGTTTGGCTTATTTATTTTCCTCCAAGACCCTCAAACGTAAGGTTTAAAAATCCAACCAAGGACCATAAAACAATTTCAATGCACGTAACAAACTCAAAGCTGGGGCTGATTCAGTGTTGCACTTGTGATATAAAATTAGGCTAATGATCAAATTAATCAGTATTGTTAATCAGGAGGCTTGGTCCTTTCTGTTGGAAGCCTGGGGCCAATTACTGTGATGTTAAGCACAAGTTAAGCCACAACTGCTTGTAGCAGATAGACTGAGGGATAGACCACTTTCTCCCAGTTTCTTGCACCAGTTGGTGTATGACCCCAGCATCTTCCCCGCCATCCCCCTGTCACAAGCACGGAATGGGCAATTTCATCTGAAGTTACGCACCTGAAGTTCACATTTGGGCTGGGATCCCACAACAGCCACAGCCACTGGAGCATCAGATCTTGTTGCCAGGCATCTCACAGCATCTCATGTGGCACTAGACATGGACAACTTACCTGAGGCAGGCAGCAGAGTCAGCTCAGCACAGAAAGGACATGGACCTGTTAGGACAGGGCCAGAGAAGGCCACGAAGATGCTCTGAGAGCTGGAGCTCCTCTGCTGCCAGGACAGGCTGAGAGAGTTGGGGGGGTTCAGCCTGGAGAAGAGGAGGCTCCAGGGAGACCTTAGAGCCCCTTCCAGTCCCTAAAGGGGCTCCAGGAGAGATGGGGAGGGATTCTTGATCAGGGAGGGGAACAATAGGATAATGGTTTAAACTGAGAGAGGGGAGATTGAGATTAGATCTCAGGAAGACCTTCTTTGCTGTGAGGGTGGTGAGAGCCTGGCCCAGGTTGCCCAGAGAAGCTGTGGCTGCCCCATCCCTGGAGGGGTTCAAGGCCAGGCTGGATGGGGCTTGGAGCAACCTGGTCTGGTGGGAGGTGTCCCTGCCCAGGGCAGGGGTTGGAACTGGATGATCTTTAAGGTCCCTCCCAACCCAAGCCATTCTATGATTCTATGATTTTATCACAGAATGAGTCAAATGCCCCAAAGGCTCTTCCAAGGCAGCTCAAGTGCTTTGATTGGCCCCACACACCTGTATCTCGACAATTAAATGTATGATCCCGAGCTGGATCCCACACACGGATCCTGTGGGAAGCAGGGGGACTGCAGCTCCCTCATCTCCCATTAAACTCACCACCGTTGCTCCTGGCTTTGCTGAGGTGGAACCAGGTTACTCACCACCGTTGCTCCTGGCTTTGCTGAGCTGGAACCAGGTCCTGCCCACGCGGTACCTTTAGATATTCATCAGAGAACTCGTGAGCTGCAGCAACCAGCTCCGGCCAGGGGACGTTTATAAGGCTGGGGTTAATACTCTAAATTTTAATACTCTAATTTAATACTCTAAATTATTCACCTGGAGGATCTAACTGCCCAGCCCGGCATCAGCCCATCGCCCGGGAGACAATCCTTTCCTTCACAGGCACAGCGTGTCAGTGTATCCCACCTTATGTACTTACTGGGGATTTGAGCAGTTTATTTTGAAGCCCGAGGCACGCACCGATCTCAGCGTTAGCATTTTACGCAAGCTCACAGAAAAATAGTCAGCACATCGGCCATCCAAGCCCCAGGGAACAAAGGGCTCCATTGAGATGCCTGGAGGCAGGCATCTGGTGCCATTTGAGATGCCCCGAGGCACCCAAGGTACACACAGTGGGGTTGGCAGGTATCACACGGGACCTATGGAAGCAGCAGCTGGAGATGGCAGAGACCACGCAAGGACACCCCCAGGGCGGCTCAAAACGGTGCTCAATGCCAAAGTATAAGCAACTGAATCCGAGTTCTTAAAAAAAAAATAAAAAAATAATCTTGTTTATGCTGCAGTCAGCCACACGTCTCCCGCGTCTAACGAACGGGCACCTCGCAGAGCAGCCCAGCAGGAAAGAGAGCCACAAAAAAGAACGGCATCCTCCTGTTGGGTCTCGTGGAAGCACCTAATGTGATGAGCACGTAATGCTTGCTGAACCCCAGGAGCTGTGGTGGCAGCAGCAACCTCTGCCCCTCGCTGAATTCTCCCTCTCAGCCTCTGCCTCCGTGTCTGGAACCCAACTTCTGCAGCCGGGAGCCACCGCCGCCTGCCAGCCAACGGGGGAAGCTAAAGAATCACAGAATCTTCTAGGTTGGAAGGGACCTCAAAGATCATCTTGTCCAACCGTCAACCTGACTGACAAAAATAGACACCCACACAACAAACAAGAAGCATCATCACTAAACCAGACCTCCCAGCACTACATCAACCCGTCTTTTGAACACCTCCAGGGATGGTGCCTCAACCACCTCCCTGGGCAGCCCATTCCAATGGCTGAGAACCCTTTCAGTGAAAAAATTTCTCCTAATATCCAGCCTGAACCTCCCCTGGCGTAACTTGAGGCCATTTCCTCTTGTCCTGTCACCTGTGACTTGAGAAAAGAGACCGACCCCCACCTCTCTACACCCTCCTTTCAGGTAGTTGTAGAGAGCAATAAGGTCTCCCCTCAGCCTCCTCTTCTCCAGGCTGAACCCCCCCAGCTCCCTCAGCCTCTCCTCATAAGACTTGTGCTCCAGAAGAGAGGTGCCTGCAGAGATCCACCAGCTGGGAACCAGTGATGGGGCCATCAGAGCAGAAGGTCATTGTGTCCGGGTCTCCTTGGCCACCGCGATGAGAGCGTGCTCCTGGCTAAGCCTCTTACCAACACCTGCGCTCCCACGAGGGAGAAACACCTCTAAGGACTTAAATCCAGTTTTTATCAGCTGTGCACCACAGAGAGGCTGGGACGGCACCACGGCTCTTCACAGGACAAGAGCACACAGGTCTTCCATCTGCAGTCAACAAATCTGGGATCCCACGAAGGCTGCGTACATCCTTCTGGAATTCTGACCTCAGGATCCAGCATCAAACTATGTACTTTTCAGCTTTTCCAGCAATTAGTGTTAAATGAGCGTGACTAGATGGGTTACTAATTTTCTGGACTATCAGCAAGGAGCACTGACGTGATTTTTTTTGCCCTAGAAGTAGTTACTTCAGAGTGAAACAACAGCTGCCCAGGTTAAATCTGAGAACACTCCTCCTCGCGTTTTTTTGCATAATCTAATCAAGAGATCTAAGTGGTTAAAACGCGGAAAAATCTGGCTTGTCTCTGGATTTCATTATTAAGGACTTCGGTGAGAGGCAGTTATTTGTGTGTAACAGCACACACCTTCCCCCCCGACCCAGAACTATATGTCATTTTTCCATAACACACTCTACGCCGCCACGGGTTACACGAGCAGACACTGCCATCTAGGCTGGCTTCAGGGAGAGGCACTTATTTCCTTTTTTAGAACACTAATTGCCTTTGCCAGGGGAAAAAAAAAAATAATAAAAAAAAAATCTATTATCCAAAACCGAGGAGAAAAGAACATCTTTAACGCTATTAAAAAAAATGACACATCACCACTCACTGAACATAGAAAACCTGCCCCTCAGCGAGGCTGTAGTACTCCACGTTAGAGCAAATATTTTCTATAAAAATATATTATTCTGTATTTCCATACACGCTCCGCACTAAACGGCAGTCTGCTTTCATCTATGAAAACCGCAAATACAAAGTATATAGTATTAAGGCTATTAATTACCAGAGTACACTTTACTACAGCAGGACTATAATTGTATGTTTTATATGCTTTGAAATATACTAACAATACATTTTAAGACAGTTACTAAAATATCTATTGATTTTCTACGAAGAGAGAAATAATTTTTACAACCGTTTTTCTTCATAAAACCAAAATAGTTTCCATCCAGCACCAAAAATATAAAATACATAATGCATCTATCTTGCTTAAAACAATAAACAAATTCTATTCTTCTTACAGGAGACTTACAGACACAAGACTTGTCTAATAACGTCATTTTGATTAGAAACATTAACAAACAGCTCCATTTTCAGTTCTGTAGGCAATGTATGAACTATGGGCATGGGATCGTACGGAAATTGGTAGCAGGACCCGAAAAGATTACAGTTTAGCACCTTCCATCCCTACAAGTCCTTTGACCGTGGGTTTTTGGATGGAGCTCTGCTGGAGGACAAGCATCACCCCACGTTTCACCCAATGAAACCCAAGACAAAGATGCTCCCGAGG
Source organism: Calidris pugnax (assembly GCF_001431845.1). Taxonomy (NCBI): domain Eukaryota; kingdom Metazoa; phylum Chordata; class Aves; order Charadriiformes; family Scolopacidae; genus Calidris; species Calidris pugnax. Next base: position 174,187 of record NW_015091133.1, on the reverse strand, counting down.
TTTGGGTGAGTGAGATGAGAGAAGCCCTGAGAAGGACATCCCTTTGAGATGCCGACGCGTGTGACTTGCGACCCATCATCAAGGGTTCTGTCCCAGAAGCCAGGTTTCCCTTGGATTTTGGTGGATCTGCCCGATGAACAACCTCCCCAGATCATCAGAACGGGCAACAGAGGAACAAGGGGGCAATATCCCCTGAAATTCCTAGTGAAGTTATTCCTCAGCTTCCTCCCAGGGGTGTTTCAGCCATCACCTTGAGGACCGCTCTGAAAAGGTTTGGGCACAAAGTTTATTCCTCTTTCTCCCTCCAAGATCCCCCTGAATAACAACAGCAATGTGGTCACCTGGCCACCAGCACCCATCTCCCCCTCCCCTCCTTCCCCCATACAATAAGAAGCGACGCAGCGTGAGATCGATTTGCACAGAGAGAAAAGCAACCAAAAAAAAGCCTAGGAACTGCTGAATTCACACTTAATTTAGGTGGTGGAAAAAACGAGCAGAGCTGGTACCAAAGGAATTCAGCAAGAAGCTTTGAAACTACTGTGCTGGAAGAAGATCTGCTGCCCTTTGAGGAGTCCTGGAATGTAGGACAAGAGAGGATAATTTTCGCAGCATCTTCGCCGAGTCCTTGGCTTGTCCTACGGAAAAGAAGGGCATTTACTGAAAATTGAGCAAACCTCCACTGAGCCCAGCAGCTCTCAGTCTGAAAGGCTGGACTCCTTTTTGCACTTAGGGATGTTCGGCGCCCTTTATGCTGGCACAGGAAAAAAATAAACCTTCAGATTTCATTTTACAGTAGAGACTTTTCGGGTAGTTTTGCATTTCTGTGCCCTCACCAACAGCAAAGGGTACGTGAGCTGCCTCCTCTCCCACCGCTGCCGTGAACACCTCAGGGCACTGTTACCTCTTCTCCACAAATTTTTGGCAAGTTTTGCACCATTTGCTCAGCAGCAGAGACGTTCCATATCCAGAGGAAAAATGACTAAACAAAGATATTGCAGCAAAGACGTAAAGATGGAGCCTCTCGTCTATGGCAACAAAAAAAAAATACCTCCTCCTTTCTCAAGAAAAATGGAGTTTTCATTTCCCTTTGCAGAAAGGAAATCAGTGCTGGGGACTATTCCACAAGAAGCCACTCAACTGGAAGACAGCAAATGGCATTGGTTAAAGAAGGTGTCACCCAGAGCAGACCCCCCCCACCCCGGGCTGGTCTGACTGCCCAAGGTTTATTTTGTTGAAAATACAGTCACATTCAAATAACTTTTTTGGGTTTTCCCAAAATAGTAATGAAACCCAGAGACAACACGTGCATAATAAGTTTTATTGAATAAAATCCCACTGCTAATATTTACAGGGTGAAGTTCAGAGGTGTAACCTAGCGAAGCGTGGCCGTTGGTAACATTCATACCGCATCTGCAATATCTTTAAATACATCTGAAACTACTGGCTATTAGCAATCACCTGCCCATCGCTGATTTCCTAATTAAGGAAGATTTGAACTCGCTGGAGAATAGCCAAGAAGAATATTTAAGGGTAACTGAGTTCAGAGCCAACAGTCCGCTCCGTGAATCCCAAACCCAAAGGATCCCCGGAAAGTGTCAAGAGTTTGGAAGGCGGTTTCCGCAGTTCCCCGTCGCTCTTCTCATCTCTGCAGAAGAAGAGGACAAAATAAATTACAAATCTTGAGGCTGAAAGTGATATCCTCAACTCAAACACCCCGTGGTAATCTTCCTTTTTCAAAGGGGTGTGAAAACTACAACAAAACACTTATTATGTATTATAAACTACATCAAATTCTTAGAGCTGCCGAGGTAGACGCCCAGGAGTTAGCAATGCTCCAGATGATACCAAGCACCAAGACAACACTAATTACCACCATTTATGCAAAAATGTTGGGATGGAGTGTCTGCCATCCCACTCTAGAATCTTAAGCAAAGTGTTCTGTGTCTTTTTTTAAAAGCTCTGCTTTTAAAAACTAGATATAGTGAGATAGAGATACTATTGATCTACCATTACAGTGGAGAGGGGGCTTGTAAAAAAACTATAGTCAATACCTTTCCTATTCAAAGGGGATTTTTTAAAGGTAATTTTGTTATTCCTGATCTTGCATGAATTCTCAGGGAAGTTTGAAGCACAGACTTACAACACCCCCTCTAACAGACCCACAGCACCAGCAGGCTGTTTTATCTCACACTTGGGCTACTCAATCATGTGAACAAGCCATGATTCACTGGCCATTTGCACGATTTTTGCCATCCAGCAGGAAAACATTATAAACCAGGAATTCTGTCTCCTACTCAAGCCTCTGGGGGCAAGAAATGATCTTGCACAGTCTCTCACATTTCATTTTTTAAAAAATTTTTAAAATTTTATTTACCAAACAGGGAGAGGAACTCGATATTTTACTTTATGTTATATAAAAAATATATGTGGCTGTTTTCTGCTGTTTCTTCTTTTATGCCCCTCCCCTCTAAATGAACAGCCAGACGCCGTTCCATCTCTCCAGGAAATGTATATCCATCCTAATCTCACTCCTTCTACGCCGTTCCATCTCTCCAGGAAATGTATATTCATCCTAATCTTGCTCCTTCTTTTCTCTTTATCTTTTTTTTCCAACTACAAAGAGTGATCTGGGATGCAGCTGCCTACCTGGAAGCTATTTCTCTCAGAGCCAACACGGCTATAAATTTTAATAGCTAAGAAGCTGCTGAAAGGCAGAGATTTTGGTCTCCCCTGTCTGATGGGTGAGGGGTAGAGGATGCACTGCCAAAAGCTGCCTTTGAGCTGAAAACCATCCGTGCTGTCAGTCTCAAGATCAGAAACTCTGCACGTGTGAGACACCATCAACATAAATAAAACCAAATTTACATTATGATAAGGGTAAGTTTAGAAATAATTGAGTGTGGCATCCAGCTCAAGACACTGTATTCGCCTCGGCCACAGAGCAATAAGTTAATTTGGGTGGCTGAGAGGACCCTTTCTGGCTACGAGGTCCCTTTGTAATTATTACATTTAATAAGCTTAGTTCAACTCAGAGAAAATGCGGGGACAACCGTCACGAAAAAGGCAGCATCTACCACGTGCTCTGCAAACCAGATCAGAGCATTCTTCAGTGTTAAGTCTAAAGAAATGCTCCGGTGTGTGAATAATGGGTGATTTGGGGGAAATATTGTAAGGGGAACTACGCTACTTTTTGGAGACACTGCCTTGCTGGTAGAGTTCCTGTGTCACATACAGGAGCTCCACCGTCAGCTACTGAGGAAATGAAAGAGAGTCAAATGCAAGAAGTCATCCTGAGAGTAAGTACCTATAAAAATGAGATAAACATTAAGGTTTTGACAACCTTCTATCTGTAAATACAATTCACAGCTTAACGTGCGGGTAAAATGGACACAAGAGGGCGCCCCTAATTTAGGGCCCACCTTGGTCCTCCTGTTTTGGAGTCAACAGCTAGAACTCCCCGAGGACCCATCACTGGATCTCCTTCTTCCAGAGGAAAATGGGACAGCTGTTTTCTGCTTTTCTTTTTACTTCAGATGGGCAAGACCCATCAAGACTCAACCTCAAGAACTAGGTGTCTTGACTCAATTAATTAAAGGAAATAGAGAATACAAGGCGCCGACAAATTTCCTGTTAAACTTTGGCCATTAAAGACCAGAAGTTCTCCCACAGCAACGCACCATATTACATCCCGGTTGGCCACAGCACAGTCTAATGCTACTTAGTATTACATTACAATGAAACAAAGACAAAAGATGTCTATGATTAATAGACATCTAATAGAAATAGATATTACTTCACAAGGGCAAATACAAATCTTCAAGTACAACCAAATTAAAGAAAATTTCTTTTTAGAATACATATTAAATATAAGCCTTGTAATTGTATTTGAACAGAACTGTAAGACACCACAGATAATTCATGTATTTCCAATGCTCCGTGTATGTTTGCAATTCACTGCCTGTATTGGGTGTAAATTTGGCTTAATCAGTACCTTGCAGGATTACAGGCCACCAGCAAGAGTGAAAAATTATACAATTTAACACTACGGTTTGCCTAAAAAATGGTTGTAAGTCTTCCATCATAGGTGAAAATATATTCTGTGCAGTACTCTTCCTTTCACCTTCCACTTCATTTTCTTTTCACTTCTCAGTACACAAGACAATTAATTTTCAGATTGATTAAGCAAGGTAATTAATTTAAACCCTGACTTCGATGGTGCTACTTAAAAATATTCAGCTGCTTTTAAGACCGAAGGCCCAACACCATAAGAGGCCATTCTTGTTATAAATAAATAACTAAAAAGAGTGGTACTTTAGCCCCAAACCTTGCAATCCTCCATCAGAAGCCTCACAGCCAAGCTGCCAGTGTGAGACATCATTTCTCACCTGCTCAGTAGTTAATCATTTTTCGAAGAGCATCGTAGCATTTCCATTTGTCTGGGATGTAGAAAGGCTCGAAGATGTGAGGGAAAGGAGTGTCGTAGCCACATACCCTTGAAATGGGAGCTTCCAAATTCAAAAAGCATTCCTCCTATTAACAGAAATAGAGAGTAAATGTTAGCGGGGCCATTATTTTCGGTCTTCTTGCATCACAAATTGAGGTCGGGTGAACTTTGCCAGACTGACAGTCCTGGAAATTCAAACGTTCTATTTATATCACAGCAGAAGTAGTCCAGACCAGAAGAGTGCTTCCTTTTGCCCAAAGGTCTATATTAAAATAACAACTTGAATTAATGTTATTTTCATTTTCTACATATGTGCCGCATTAAATCATCGACAGGTTATATTTAGTACATCTGCTATACATCCAGACAAGGGCTGCCAAGAAACAAATATTTTAGGAACAAAGGAGTAAGAGTTTCTTTCCTGAACCACTTTTAAACGTATAGAAAAATGACATCATCTAAGAGTGTGTCTTATTTGCTGGATACATGAGCATCATATTCAAACTTCTTAGACCCCTGAGACTGTTAAGAGTCTGTCTGAGGAACATTAGGTAGTTATGGAAATTATGAATTTGGACTCAAATGGATTTGCATCTCTCCAGCCTTTGAGACAAAACCATGCCTTGCACAAAAGCCCACAACTCGTGTGCTGTTGGGGGATCAGACTTGGCAATGACTCTGATAGTTTCATTACTCGACCTAGTAGGGCACAAAATATTACAAAGAGACCATATTAACCCGAAAGCAACCTGTGGAAATACGTGCAATGTTACCAGCTCTAATAACCAAACAAACAGTGGGGTTCCAATCTTCCTGCTCTCAAGTACCAGAATGATGGAATGGACCATGAAAATCTCCAAGAAAAGATGTAGAAATAACTTTGCCAGATCAAACTGATGTCGATGCTAATTATCAGCTCCTTTTCTTCCCGTATCTTTCTCTCAAGTACCAGAATGATGGAATGGACCACGAAAATCTCCAAGAAGAAGATGTAGAAATAGCTTTGCCAGATCAAACTGATGCCAATGCTAATTATCAGCTCCTTTTCTCCCCGTATCTTTATATAGAATCATAAAATCGTGGCTGGAAAGGACCTTTCAGATCACCTGGTCCAACCATCAACCCAACACTGACAAAAACCATCAATAAACGATGTCACTAAGCACTATGCCTACCTGGTTTTTAAATCTCTCCAGGGATGGTGCCTCAACCCTTTCCCTGGGCAGCCCATTCCAACTCTTAATAACCCTTTCAGTGCAAAAATTTCTCACAATATCCAAGCTGAACTCCCCCTGGAGCAACTTGAGGCCATTTCTTCTTGTCCCATCGCCTGTTCCTTGGGAGAAGAGACCGACCCCCCCTGGCTACACCCTCCTTTCAGGGAGTTGGAGAGAGCAAGGTCTCCCCTCAGCCTCCTTTTCTCCAGCCTGAACACCCCCAGCTCCCTCAGTGTCTCCTCACAAGACTTGTATATCCCCATATGTGTTTGCTTTCCTGAGTAGACAAACGAAGAGACAGAGACATGTCTCCTCCTGGCCTCTCCTTTACATTCTGCAGCAACTGGGACATCCTGGCCAACTTCCCCCGCAGTTGGCTCAGCAAAAAGGAAGGTGAGGGATTATCTCCCAGTCCTTTTCCATCAGGAAAACAGTTGTAGAGCTTACGCTTTTCTGCAGCAAAGTGCTAAGTGTTTTCTCAGACTGATGAACTGTTTTGGATGCACGTTGCCTTCCATGGCAGCCTAACTCTAATTTACTCTGTGTCCTACACATCACGATATTTGGCAGCGTAGAACATCCTCGTAACACACTGAGATTAGAACCTTTTGCTCCAGCTAACACTTTGGTGCATTGCAAAGCAGTCTGTTTCTGGAAAATAGATGGAAATAAAAGGTCCAAGAGGTTGTGTGAGTGCATACAGCATCACTACATTTAATAGTGAACTAATTCACCTGGAAAACTTCAGAGTCTGAATAGGTATGAGGTAAAAAAATATGGAATTAATAGAAAGATATTTTTTTTGAGCTCCATTTCAGGCACTCTTTTGCTTCTTTTTGTGAAGCAAAAGTACAAAATCACAGAAATCACAGAATGACATGGGGTTGGAAGGAACCTCTGGAGATCATCTCCTCCAACCTCCTGTCAGAGCAGGGTCACCCAGAGCAGGTCCCACAGGAACATCTCCAGGTGGGTTTGGAATGTCTCCAGAGAAGGAGACTCCACCACCTCTCTGGGCAGCCTCTGCCAGGGCTCTGCCACCCTCACAGCAAAGAAGTTCCTCCTCATGAAAAAGTCACTTATTTAGTATAATATCCACTAACATCCAAAATTCAACTGAAGTAGAAAATTGTTTTGTTAAAAAAAAAGCTTATAAGGGAACAGTTACAGTTAGTCCAATATATCCCAATTGTCTTAATTTCACCCAAAAAATCAGAAAAAGCATTAAAACATTACTTTTCCTGCTTCCCAACTGCAGAGGTCAAATTCTGGCCTCAGTTATTCAACACGACTTTGCCAATTACCTTCATTTGCCCAAATTTCACTCCAAATCTCCTGGAAAATACGTTATTACATTCTACAAAGGCATTTTAATTGGTCACATTATTTCATCGCAACCTTTGATGTTTAATACACATCTAGGAAGACTTTTCAAAATTACTTAAAAGCACAGGTCCCACTTCTTGAAATTCATAGCAATCAGTCAAATGTATCACAGACACCACTTGAAAACAATATGATGCCTCGATTTTTAGAATAGATGCTAAATTCAAGGACTCAATGAGATGTTGCATGATTTTATTTGAAATGCATCCTCTAGTACTGGGTACCCCTACTATTTCCCCAAATTCTAATATTCTAGTATGCTAATATGGAAAACTTTATCCAAGTTTATTTGAGCTTTATTTTAAGTGTATATTTTATCAGAGATTCAGGTACTCTTTGCTAAATCAAGGTTCTCTGTGTAAAATTCTTATAAACATGTATGTACAACTGAGAATTGCAGGCATTTATAGTGGTACACAATAGTACAAAAAGGATAAAATAAGAAAACAAATCCATTACTGGGCATTACAGAAAGCAAACATTGCTCATCCTTCTGTAATGTATAGAAAAACAGAGAAATGTGGTCCAAGGTTTAGGGAAAGTGCTTTTAAGCATCTGGCCAACAAGAAAAAAGTAGAATAAAATAGTCGAGTACTCCCTAAGGTGAGAAAACTTTCCTTTAAAAAAATCAATTATTTCTGCAGCGTTTTATGTCCCAGGGGTCTTTCCCATGCTATTCTTATTTTGCAACACTGCTCAACAAAATTAAGAGCTGCAAGAATAATACATGAGTTCAGAGTTGCTACATGAGAACACTGATTTTACCACTCCTTTTTTCATTACAGGAATTTCCTTTCTGTAGGATGACAAACAAAAAGTCAACTTTAAAGACTAATACGAATACACAGTGTTTGGTTGAAATCTTAATATTTCTTTTGGTATTATAGCTGACATAACAAAAAGAAGACTAAACGTAAGATTAAGGCCCATTACACAAGGCAAACTGTAGGAATATTTTTCATGCAAAACCACTTATTTTTCTGCTGACAGTAACCAGGAATTCTGTGACCAGTTGAAAAGCTTTGATTTAATTGTGGTTTCTGTCAATTAGAACTTTGAATTTTGCCATCTCATCTATAGGTTATAAAATTATAAAACCCACATATATAGTGGAAGAATTTTTCAGAGAGAAAACTCTTATCACTTTAGAGTTTCACTTTCTGTGAATAATTTTACTCTGATTTATTCATGATGTTGTCATAAATTAAAGTGTGGGGCTCAACAGGTAAGAAAACTTATTCCATATCACTTTGTAGATGACTCTTACGTTTCTATATATGGATTCCCCATACAGGTTTTCAACTGTGAATTATGTACTATTGTAAGAATGAGATGAATCCTACTATAGGTTAATAATGAGCACAATGGTCTCCTTTTCAACAAAAACTACTTTTTAAGACAAAACTTAGATAAAGATTGATTGATTTCATGCAACAAAGCTGACACTAAATACAGATAAATGTACGTTTTTGTTGTTCCTGCTTTGAAAAAAATGTCTAATTTGAACAGTTTACTTTCAGAAACTGAAAAATCAAGCATCTGCAGTTTTCATCTGTCTCACAACCCTAGTACAGTACTTTCCTTGACAGCTGCAAGCACCAAATCCTACAAATTTTAAATATAATTTGCTTTGACAACATATTTATGTTACATTCTTATGAACAGTCACTTCTATGAGCTACATAAGTACTATACACCCATGAGATATTTTCAAGTTGATATATACATATATTTAATTTTTTTTAGAGGGAACATTTTTTTCCAACAGCTTAGCCATTTTCTTCTTAAAATACTTTTATAAATCTCTTCCTGATGGTTACAATAGTGATGCGATTTTTCCTCAGAGAACTCTGCAGTTCTGTGTTGCAAATGTTTAACTTCCATCAAAGTTTTCTCCTTTTCGAGATCACTTTAAAACAATCCTTTTATAACTTAGCACAGCTAAGTTTCATTTTTTCATTTATGCTCTTTGTTACCAATTCTCTGAATTTACATAATTAATTTCTTGTCCAATACAAAGAAATAGTTCACTGCTAAAATTATTTATCTTCTGATTACCAAACAGATAATATTTTTACTCACAAAAATACATCAGCAATTAAAAAATACAGAAGCACTTAGGGGGAAAAAAGTCTGTTCTGTGCAATTCATTGGCTTGCTACCATTAAAAAGCAATTAATGGTAAATACTGTCTTTATAGAACTGAATCACACAAAACAGTATTTATAGATGAAGTCACATTTACTATATAAAGTATTGTAACATAAAATGAAAAAAAAATATTTCTAAATAATTCACATCTCTCTATTAAATCCATTATGCTGCAATAAGAATTTACTTCAGTTATTTTTAATCACAAGCTTTGAATCTATTAGCAGTGAATATATTTCTGACCACAGCACTTTTAGAATCCAGATATATATATAACCTAATGCAGAATTTTAAGAGTAATACTTAATCCTGGTTTAGTACTTAAATACTTTAATACTTTAACCTTTTTAAATTATCTATGAGATGGTACATTATGATACTCATCTCAAATAAAAAAGAAGTTTGATAGATGAGTTCTCTGCATTAATATCTTTACTAGAAAAGAAAGGGAGTGTACGTGTGCTTTAAATGTTGTCTGCATCAGAAGAAACACACAGGACTGGGTGGGGAGGAAGGTGACAGTTAATATAAATTCCTTCTATACAACACACACACTTTTATAGGGCATATTTCTACTATATACCATCTACTGAAAAGGTTTCCCAATAAATGTTCAAGGAATTTGAGCAAAAAGATGTTTAAATTGCAATCAATGTCAAACAGAAACACTCCACTTGGCAGTAACCCAGACTGTAAGAATATAAACATCCCTATGTACTAAATTAAGTATTTTCAGAACTGCTCTCTTCAGGCAGGACAGAGGTTTTGGTGCCATGGCCATAACTACAATCCTATGAGATGATGCTAGGTCACCATAGCAACCATGGGGTGGCTACACACCAGCGCAGCCTCGTTAATAGGGGCACAACCCTGAGCTCTTCTTCAGTCACATGGAAGCAAAGAATCCACAAGTTTGTTGACTGAAATATTAAACGAACGTTTTCTGAAAAATCAGTATCTAGAGCATCCCATACGTTATTTTTCTGTAATTCTGGATGTTCTGTTGACTTTCGTTGCAGATACGTATTTGCATGTTTTGCTCTTGGCACGTCATTAGCTGATGAAACTAATGACACTGAAAAGATGTTTTAATTTTCATTAAAAAGATTTATCCTGCATATTTTTCCAGACCACTTGCAATTAAAAAATAACCGATTTACTCTGTTAGGCTCGTTACTTCCATTTGACAGAAAGGTATGTGCATAATTAGACAAGTAAAACAAATGAGGGTAACGTTGTCTTCGCCGTCACTTGTACCTCTGGGAGTTTTAAACACTCTGAAAGAGGATTTGACCAGAAATTCAGGACAGGCTCTTCACTATGAGCTGGATTTTGGTTTTAATAACCCAATGCAAGACTGTTATAGTTTGTTAAATTCCCTTTATCAAGTTTACAACACAACCACTCCACCAAACTTTCTTGGAGCTGTTGGGATCAGAGCCTGGGTCAGTGGTTTAGTTGTCTCCACAGCAGAACTGCAGGAAAAAAAATACCAGCACCACATTCCCAAGGTATTTACAAAACAGAAACACCCCCAAAAACAAACAAAACCCCCTTCACTTCACCCTTCTCACAAGAGGAGGTGAATGAATAAAAAGCAATTTTCGTTTCTTCCCATTCTATGTTTTATGCAAAAAGTCTAAGACTTTCCGTGAAAGTTTTCCACAGTTTAAAGTTCAGAATGACACACTGACAGAAATCAAGTTCTTCCCAGTAAATGTTATAATTTGCCTTGTTCAGGGCCTGAGGTGCAGCAGCCAGTGTGATTCCTCTCCACGAAATAAGGGGCACAAGAAGGATATGCTCAAGAAGCTGTAAGAGGACTTCCAGGTTGGTAGAATATTCTACTGCCTTAAATGAACCACAACACCACTCTTTAGCAAGTAGGGGTTTATGATATTTAATTGTAACCCACTAGATGATCACTTCCCATCTTTTTGCTGCAATTACTAGAAAAATACTATTTTTTCTTAGGCCGCTGTTGCTACACCGCTTCTGAAACCACCTAAGGTCTTACCTACAACTTATATACGTTATACATTATATACCCAAAACATACACCCAATATATATGACAAAATTCTTCAAACAGAAATCATTTATTCTGCAGAGCAGCAAACAACCTCACAGTGTGTTCAGTAGAAATTATGTTATTCTATAGTTTACTGTGCACTTTCTTCAAGTGACAATTATGAATATTGGCACCAGGACCCACCTAAATCTTCTGAAAACATGCCCTAAGCCCCACAGACATAGAATGACTTCCCAGGCCCACAATATCACAAGAAACTTGTTTTCTGTAGTTACCTGGCATTATTAACAACTCCTCTGCTCAGTCAATGATCCCACCAACTGTCACGCGCACGTTAGCAGAGGTGAATAATCCCAGTGAAATCAAGGCAGCTAAAGTGCCTGCATTAAATTATTCTTACATGAAAATGTCTGCAGATCCCAAAGTCATTTTTTCCACACGAATGAGCGGCATAATAAACTTTTGTTAGGCTTTTAAAATGAGGCTCATCCTCCTCCTAATTACACCCTCCGCCTTTTAATCACAAAGCTCGAAATATCCTCCCAACATAATCAGATTTTATACTTTTAGATCATCACTTATCGTAGGTTCTAATTACTTAAATAAGCATTTTGCACAAACATCTCTGGGTTAAGCTCAGCATGTCAGGAGCAACTGGAAGGATTTACGGCTCCGAGATTTAATAGCCAGAGAGTGGTATTTTTATTTTTACAGCTGTTTGGGCGGCTGAGAGATCCCTGCAAAGACAGCCCCGTCAATGGACGTGTCTGGCACAGCAAAACCCTCGCAGAAGGACTTCACTCAACACACACATCCTCCCAACATAATCAGATTTTATACTTTTAGATCATCACTTATCGTAGGTTCTAATTACTTAAATAAGCATTTTGCACAAACATCTCTGGGTTAAGCTCAGCATGTCAGGAGCAACTGGAAGGATTTACGGCTCCGAGATTTAATAGCCAGAGAGTGGTATTTTTATTTTTACAGCTGTTTGGGCGGCTGAGAGATCCCTGCAAAGACAGCCCCGTCAATGGACGTGTCTGGCACAGCAAAACCCTCGCAGAAGGACTTCACTCAACACACACTAATGAAATCCAAAGGAAATGCAATTTCAGCCGATGTTATTAAGCCATTTAAACCAGCCTATTTCCCATTTTAGACCAAAGTATTTGCATTTTGGGACAGCAGAGCGAGAAGGATGCTGTCACTCTGTCACACGTCCCACCCCCCAGCCCGGCCGGGCAGCTGGGGACAGGAGAGTACAAATATCTCCTTCCCCCTAGAATATATACACAGGTGTATAAGGAATTTCATAGTGTATTCTTTAAACCAAGCTGCCATTTAATTTACATATTTAATTTATAGGAAGCTGCTAATGTGATTCAAACCCACAGGTAGAAGTACTCTATACAAAGCTTCAACTCAGGTATTAAATATCTGCTCATACAATGGCAAAAGTAACTGTTAGGAAAACTTCCTGCTAAGTATAGAGACCATGCATTCTACAGAAAAAGTGTGAAAACCTGAATGGAGAGAAATGCAATGAGGTTTTACAGAAGTATAAAGGTTTATGCAGGAAAATACTCAGAAATACTGAATGAACCGTACTGGAGACCGAGCTTCTGGGGACAGGCTGACTCAAAAAGCATGGAAAAATTATTTTATCATACAAACCATTTTTTATACCAAGTTATGTCCTACTTTCTTATAATAATTAGCTTTTCTTCTTTCCTAGAAAGATGTACTATTATTTTTTTATAGTTTTGATCATTTTTCACTACATTTCCTAAATTACTCTTCACATAAACAGGCTACAGCTATTCCACTGTAGAAAAAAATTGGTATTACTCTCCTTGGTCCAGTCAACGAAACAAAAACAAAAAACAAACACAAAATAAAACAAAATCCCTAAGAAAAGAAAAAATAATAGTTTATTAATTTTTCCAGCTATAAAAAGCTTATCCAACTCTGTTACAAAAGACAAAGAAATATGCTGCACATTAAACACTTTCATTTTAAAATGTTTAATGAAATTACTAAAACAGCATTACACCTCTTAATTCAAAAATTTGTTTAAAAATGAACATCAGGAATAATATATTTCAGAGGCTATGAAACTTTAGTTTACCTTTATGCCAGAATTAACAGTTCAAAATTATTGACCTGTTTTTGAAGCCTAAATGAACTGCAATGGGACTCCTGAAATATCCAGCAACATTCAAGAACAGACACACAGATAAGAGAATTAATTCTTTTTATATACAATAGAGACACATAATAGTCGAGGTTAACTGTATGTTCTAGGAGCCTCGATGAAGTTTTCATTGGATTAAGTCCAAGTGTTTAACTTGGTCTATGTTTTAGAACTGACTGTTTAAATGAATTTCATACTTAAAGTTATTATGTGAACTTTATTTTGACAGTAAATCAGTTATGAAATTTTAATTCTCACTCTTTACAGCCAAAGCTATAAATATTTTATGTAACCTAATCTATCTCTTCCACCAACTAGCAATTGCGTAGCAAAGTTCTTAACGAAGAAACAGAGTAAAAAGTAAAATACCTGCACAGCTGCCTTAGCGTGAAGCACCTGGATTAATTTTTTTTGTTTTCAGTTACACACAGTGAGCAGAATACAGTTGCCATGAATGAAATGTAAAAATATCTTATTGATAATATTACAAAAGGCAAACTGCAACCCAGTTCAAGCTGAGACTTTCTTTTTCCCCTCTATGACTGCTAAAAAGGAAAAACCAAAATGTTTCCCTCATGTTAAGTGTGTTCTCATGTAAGTTCCCTCTCCGTTTATTCAGTAAGTGAATTTTTTGCTGAGATTAATCTATCAACACAAGCTGAATTCTACGGGAGAGGAGATCACTTGCAAATGGCATTCAAGATCACAAAGACAGAATAGAACTACGGTACAAATTGAGATTATTTTACTATTGACAAGGTCTGATTCTGTGAAGCGAATTCGGAACAGCAATCTTAACTTCCCCCCCCGAAAAAAAAAAATATCCACAGCTATTATATTAAAGCAGGATCATTTAAGAATTAAAGGTCTCTAAGTCAACTGATTATTTCAATATTTAATGTACTTTTGCAGCCCATTTGGCTTCTCATTTCACCCTGTATCCAGTGCTGGACTTGGGCAGTAGCACAAACTCTAGCCACTTGCAATCACAGAGACTGCAATATGTGATATACATGAGAAAGCACAAGGAGAGAAACCAAAAAGCAGGATCCTGTGGAAGGCTGAGGTTTTATTTAGGTCTGTTTCCTTTGCTGGGGGCCAAGCCCATGGCAGAAGTCAGGGACTGGGTGCGCTGACACTGATGTGCTCTCCCAGCTGCGCAACCACAAACCCAAACCACATTTTTCAAGGAGGGTTAATCGGTAGGGAAATTCCTGCTCCCACCAGCCCAGGGGAATGATTCCCTCTCGATAAATGAGACCCTCCCTGGCCATGCCCAGCTAAAGTTCATCTTTCCCAAAAACTCAAGTTAAAGTTTTTCTTTCCCAAACCTTTGAAAAGCATAAGGACCCAAGACTTGAGGAGGTCTCAGAATCAAAGCACAGTCTCTGCCATCACAAAAGGCCACAGTTTCAACCATAAATTGAATTGCCTGTATTGTGGTGATACTGCAGTTACAGGGGGCTTTTATCCCCACTCCTTCTGTACGACAGGTCATCTTAAAACCCTTTTTCATGGGTTTTTCAAGGTATTCAAGGTTTTTTCAAGGCATTCATTTCAAATTCATTCATAAATTGTTTTTCCCCAGCATAACTTTAGTAAAGTAGGTCCTTTTCTGCTGGTTACCCTTGCTCATTTCCCCAGTCCATTTATGAGCAGGACTTACATCCCTGGAGCCTTCACTTTGAAGGCAGGGAGGACCCAGCACTGTTAAGCTGTTTTCCCACAGCAGGTTCTCCACAGCTTCTGATTTCCCAGCAGCTCCCCTCTCACAATGTCTGGTTTCAACATTTTTTCTTAAGACTACTTGACCATGCTTATACGTGATATTCCACACTGATATATTCTACAACAAAGTAAATGTTTACTATTTTTACAGTAAGGGCCCCTCCAAACACACTTATCTCTATCCAACTGCATGATGTTCATAGAACCATAGAATGGTTTGGGTTGGAAGGGACCTTAAAGATCATCCAGTTCCAACCCACTGCCCTGGGCAGGGACACCTCCCACCAGACCAGGTTGCTCCAAGCCCCATCCAGCCTGGCCTTGAACCCCTCCAGGGATGGGGCAGCCCCAGCTTCCCTGTTGTCCAACGTTGGTGGTACACAACTGAGCTGAAGGGAAACGACAAACTAGCTCTTCCTCTTTCGCCCAACTAATAAGCTATAAGCTTATGTAAAAAAAAATGAATGTATTATCTCCTAGCTATGTAACCTTGTATTTTACCCCATCAGACTGTAGTCTATTTCTGGCGCCAAGACCCTCAACAGCATCCAGGTTCACTATAAGATCCCAATTTTTACTGTATTAACAATACATCAACTTTACAACTCGCAACTTCCATTTTTTGTAACTAAGAAACTAAAGAGAGGGTTAAGATCTACCCAAGTCTTAAAAAAACCTGACTAGTAGCCTCTTACAACTTGGCAACATTTTTGAGAGCCCAAAGTAGTACAATCTCCTCATCATATACCTTGTGGTCCTTATGCTGTCAAGACTTTTTAATGTCAGGATCTAACCTGTCAGGTTAACCCGGCACAAGATGCGCTCGTTATAGAAAAACCAGCAAATTCAGGAGTAACCCAAGTTTCACAAAACATCAGCCTGACAAAAAAATTTTATCAGAATACAACAACTGAAGAAAACGAGTACTTTACGCTTTAGGAAGGAATTCAGAGCTATGAAGATGGAAATTCAGTGTTTAAAACAAAAAACAGAAAACCCCAGCTCATTTTCACAGCTCTTCACACTGTATTTGGCAGCTACATTAATTCTTCACGTGTCAGGCAGTAGAAAGTCAACCAATTCTGCTAACAACTCCCAGAAAGAATCCTGCAGACACCGCAGGCGTGGGTTGCTATCACTGAAGACTCAGCTCTAAGTGTTTGACTTTGTACTTTGTCTTGATCAAGACAAGAAACACGCTCTCAAATGCCTTCTTTTGCAGTTGGTTTAAAAAAAAATAAAAAAATTGAAAGAATCCTGCAGACACTGCAGGCGTGGGTTGCTATCACTGAAGACTCAGCTCTAAGTGTTTGATGTTGTATTTTGTCTTGATCAAGACAAGAAACACGCTCTCAAATGTCTTCTTTTGCAGTTGGTTAAAAAAAAAAGAAAAAAAAAAAAAAAAGAAAAAGCCACAGAAATAAAGCTCACATGTAACACATTATTTTCAGGGTTTGTATCTGTTATGAATTCAGGGAAACACCAGAAATTAGGGGGTTTGTTGGCTGCATAGTTTCCTATCCATCCTAAAATCAATATTATTCTGCACACTCACAAAAAGTAGAGGTTTCAGGAGCTTTCTCTGGGGAGTGTATAATTTTTCAAGATATGTCTACTTATTCTAGTGGTCACCACAAATGATATAGGGAAAGAAAAGCTTAGCTTTTACTGGTTAATAAACAAGTTCAGCCTAGAAGCCCCTCTGACCAGAGAGAGCAGTGGCTGAGGTTCTCTGTAGCGCGATGACCAAAGCTGCGGAAACTCAAGTTGCTGCTTTGCAGTTTTTTTGTTGCACGCGATGGTTTCCAACAGCCAAACATTTTTTAAAGTTTTTTTTTTCTTTTTTACTTATTCGATATAATTTCTCCAAATGATTACCGTTTGCATCTTTAAACAGCTGTTTTCAAGACTTCTTTCTCGTTTTTCCCCCCAAAAAAATGGGAATATGAAATACATATCTGAATTTCTCAGCTCTAACCAGTGTTTAAATTCTTCTCTGCACTGCTACAAGTCAGATTAAGTTTGTCAGCTTCTCCAAGAACAGAAACAGAACTGTTAAGGCAGGGTTGTTTTTTTTTTTTCCCCTATATTTTGAGATTTTCCTCTGGGATAGGTCATTTCAGAGGGGGTAAATGGTTTTCATTAAGGAAACTGCAGAATAATACTATGGTAATGGACAACTAATAAATCTGAACAACAGGAGAATAAAGCTATAAGCCGTTTAAAAATTAAAAAGTAAGTATTTTTAGGCAGTGAAAAGACTTAACTGAAAAACCTCAAAATATTTCATGCTAAAAACAAAAGCAAATGAAAACTTTAATGCTATTCTTTAAAAAAAAAAAAAGTATAAAAGCTATGTGGTTTAGATTTGCAGTTTGCCAGACAATTGCCATCTCCCCTGCAGCCAGACTGTGGATGCTGCAAAGGAGCTGAGCAGCTTTAAGGTGGATGATCTCAATTGCCAGATATCTGCATTGACAGAGGAGAGGCCAGATGTCCAATGCTATATATGTTCTTATAAAGGAAATAGATATTTTAGGAGACGTTCAACAGGATCTTTAATTCTCAGTTTCAAATCTTTCCACGGGGAGATTTAGTCTAAAATGAAATGTGTCACCCTCTGAAGACTTGTTACTCCTCTTGACCGGGAAGGAGCCCTGGAGTGATTGGATTAGAGATGTAATTTTTAAATTTATCCTGAGTAATTATGCAGAAAAATCCAAATTCATGGCACCTCATTTACACGGGTACTTGCAGAGATGAGACAAATGCTCACAGTTAAAGGGGATTATTGTAGAAGCTATTTAATACCAAACTGGACCAATACAAAACCTGCAGTATTTAGTGAGAGCATCCATTGATAACAGTAGAAGAGAAAATGTTACTTTAAAAATCTGTCCAAACTTCCCTCTCTTCTCAGTCTTTATCAACTCCCAAAGGTGGTAACACCTTTATGGACGTAAAATACAGGCCAACATATGTTGTCAGTACATAGATAGCAAAAGGTCTTCAGATCTTCCAAGTTTCTTGATTAGTGCTAGAATCCAAGTCGGTATAACACCCAGCTTTAAAGATGAATTAAGACTGCAGGTAATCAAACACATTATAAAGAAAAACTAAATACCATTCATTAGGTGACATGAAAACTTCTGAAGCTGCTCCTAGAGATTCTTTATAACTACCACAAAGGTGATAACATCCACTTTAATCACCTAATCCTGTCATGCTTATTTACATGAAAATCCTTTTTTTAGTATTCTGAATTAGACAGTGATTGAATACATAAAGATTAGAGGATTTTGCCTCAAAGGAAATTTTGCTTTAACAAAGGAGGGTATAAACTGATAAGGAAGGATGTCTGACAGACCACACTGACCCACCTTAGCAACACCACACCTCTAGTAGCTCAAAACTCCATATGAAAATGGGAGAAGTTCAAATCTTCCTGCTCAAAGCTAAATCAGAGAACTTCTATCATATAAATAGTTGTAGAAGATTCTGTATAACTACCACAAAGGTGATAACATCCACATTTAATCACCTTATCCTGTCATGCTTATTTACATGAAAATCCTTTTTTTAGTATTCTGAATTAGACAGTGATTGAATACATAAAGATTAGAGGATTTTACCTCAAAGGAAATTTCACTTTAACAAAAAAGGGCTCCTCTGAAGGAAAGTTGTTAAAATGGTCTTGGAAATGTAACATTGATTATTCAGTTTTGAATAACATTGAATTGCTTCCTCTGTATTACTTGCCAGGTTCCTTGCTCATCTGAAGCATTCTCAATACATCCTGAAGATAAATTGCTTATCTGAAGCATTCTGAGTAAATAGGAACAATTTGCTGACTCAATGGATAGCAACATACAGTGTTACAACTGCTGTTTTCAGAGACTTTTTCTCTCCTTTCACTTCTGCCCTTTGAAACTGAGTACAACATAACCCCATCAATATATTTATTAGCATATAATTGCATTAATTCCATCAACATCAATGCATATTGTGGTTGACTCAGACATATGCAACATAGACTCAGACGTATACTTGATCCTGACACCTACAAGAATATTTGATGTCAGCTTTTTATATTCAATATTTCTTATTCTCATATAGGAACAATTTGCTGACTCAATGGATAGCCACATACAGTGTTACAACTGCTATTTTCAGAGGCTTTTTCTCTCCTTCTGCCCTTTGAGACTGAGTAGAGCATAACCCCATCAATATATTTATTAGCATATAATTGCATTAATTCCATCAACATCACTGTATATTGTGGTTGACTCAGGCATATGCGACACAGACTCAGACATATACTTGATCCTGACACCTACAAGAATATTCAATGTCAGCTTTTTATCTTCAATATTTCTCATTCTCAGCCAAATAGGATTCCCAAATGTAAGGTTCACCCCCATGATCACAGCAGAACAGAGGAAGAACTTAGGTCATAACAAGATGTAACAGCTACACAGAACATCCTGAGGGACATCGGTCCAGGTTCTTGCTAAGATGACACTGAAGCCTTGCACCCCTGTGCTCCTGAAAGGGGCATCCTTCTCCAATCCATCCTTTGTAAATATTTTTTCTTTACTTTTAACTTCCCATTGGTAGTAAGATACAGACTTGGTGACTTAATGTTTTGCTTGTCAACCTCTTGCAGGGGAAAATCCATGATCAATATGGTTTTGTAGACAACACTAATATTTTGCTGCATAAGGGATACATCTCTCATTACAAAAAAAAAGAAACACAACCCATGCTTTTCTTATCCTACATAAAGACTTCAATAAAGTACCACCAAATTTTATGCCTAAAGTTGGAAATACTCATAACTGCTGGGGAAGGGAGCTGAGAGCAAGTGAACTCAACACTGCAGGGGGACGAGTAAGTGATGTGTGAGACATCCGAGCAGAGGAAAAAGCTCAAATCTCTTTCCTTCTCATACAAACCCCGTCCCCAGACCTGCTACGGGTGGTTGTTGACTCTGGCCACCCCAACACAGATTTTTCCTTCCCTCCCTCGTGGCAGAAGCACAGTGAGTCAGAGAAACAGCGTGAGTGAGGGACCTCCTGAACGTTAACCTCATCCTCATTCTTCCAGAGTGAGTTTAAAACCAGCATTATAATGGCAGATAATGTAAAATTAAACACAGATTTAAGCTACCCTCAGTTTTACTATCAGAGTGCTCCAAAAATGCTTTTTTTTTTTTAATCTGTAAGGTGTTCACTACAGAAATACTCATTTTTGAAGCACTTGCACGAACAAAGAATGTCCCCAATAACCAGCTACGGAGAAGGGTTAAATTGGAGAGAGGACCATTCTCCTTGTGACACCCCAAAATCCACATTGCCACCAGACAGCAAAGAAGGGAGCCCCATGGTTGGGGTGATCAGCCCGGGGATGGCAGCTCCTGAACCCCTGTTCAGGAGGGGTTTTATCCAATGGCCGCGAACGCAACACGGAGAAACAGGGAGAAACAGGGAAGAAACTCAAAACTTTCAACCAAGAACATGTGGTTTGCCAGAAATTCCACCTGCAAAGACAGAACTACTCCCTGACAAACCGCCGGGTGGAACTGCAAAAAGATTTGGCACTGGCATTTTCTGACAGAACAACTTTTTTGTCAAAAAAAAAAAATAAAATTTACAGCTATTCCTAAAATAGAGGCACTTGGTCTTGTTTGCTAAAGGATGAAAGCATTGCATATCGTTAGGTTGTAATCAGCAAAATTAGGTTTGAAGGAACTAAATACTACCAGCCCCAAAAAGAGGGAACTGCTGGAGAGGGTACAGCAAAGGGCCACAAAGATGATTAAGGGCTTGGAGCATCTCTCCTACGAGGAGAGGCTGAGGAATTTGGATCTTTTTAGTCTAAAGAAGAGAAGGCTGAGGGGGGATCTGATCAACACCTATAAATACTGAAAGGGTGGGTGTCAGGAGGACGGGGCTGGTCTTTTTTCAGTGGTGCCCAGTGACAGGACAAGAGGAAATGGGCTCAAACTTGAGTATAAGAAGTTCCACCTAAACATGAGGAGGAACTTCTTTACTGTGAGAGTGGTAGAGCACTGGAACAGGCTGCCCAGAGAGGTGGTGGAGTCTCCTTCTCTGGAGACATTCAAAATCTTCCTGGACAAGATCCTGTGCAACCTGCTCTAGGTAGACCCACTCCGATGGCGGGGTTGGACTTGATGATCTGCAGAGGTTCCTTCCAACCCCATATGATTCTATGAGTGGAATTGGGTGGTCGTTCCTCCTCCAGGTCCCTGTTGATTTTTGCCCATCCTCTTCTTTCCCTGCCTTTATCCCTATACAATTGGGGTGACCCTACCTTGGATCTCGCCCTGACTCAAGACACGTTCAAACAGAAGGGGCTGCACATCTTTTAGGGTTCACCTTAAAGAAAAATATTGGGCAAAGCAATGGCTGCGTTACATTTCTGCTCCAGTATTCCCTAAATAAAATGTGATGCTCTTCTCCAGACTAACACCAGTCAACGCGAGCCACCCAAGGGGCCTGCCAGGATTTAATTACCGAAACTTGGGCTCGCAGATAACTTCTTTTCTGTGACAATGCTGAACAGTAGAAGTTTGACTGTGTTCAGAGCAGCAGCCAACCTTAAAATACTTTTAGGATTCATCCGTCTCAGCTGTCCAACAAAAGCATGGAGCTTTCACATTATAATGCAGGATTTAAGGAGCGGGTTTTTCTGCTGGGGTTATTTTATTATATTTTTTTCCCCTGAAGGTTTTGCAGAAACACCACGTGAGTTGTCTTTGGCCTCATAAACCCCAAAAAGCTGTTTCTTGTATGCTTTTTGGATTTCACCGTTACCAGTATTTCTGCCTCCCTGACGGAACATCTTAGGGCTGAGGTTTCATGATTCAAGGCAATTATATTAAAAAAATTGAACGTTAAAACAACTCATTTACACATATGTTTATATTGCTCCAAAGATTTTATATACTGAGATCAGATTATAAAGCACGTGGAACTGGACGTGTGTCTCAGCTTCAGCGAACAGACGATTCACATTTAGTAAATTGTTTCAAAATAAGACGACTGCACTTCATTTTACAGTTTGTATATTTTTATAATTATAATATTATACCCTAATGTATTTTTTGCACTGAATTAATTACATTATTTGGCAAAAGTAGCCCCATGAACTTTCCATTGTATTACTCAAAACTCTTCTTACCTCTAAAGCCTATGGACAGCTGTAGAAAGGAAAACCCTTACTTTAGTTGTAAAAAAAAAAAAAATAAAATAAAATAAATTAAACACACAAAGTTGCAGATACAATACTATAATTAATATAACAATTTTTACATATGGAAAACTTGGGTTTCGGGTTTACAATGTACTGATCAGTGTTTTTTTTTCTGAACAGCTAATACTATTAATATTTTTCTGATCTTTAGAATTAAATTTAATAATCTGTTTAAAAGCGATAAATGATAAACAAATCAACTTAGTCTAGAAAGAGTACGCTTTAAATGACATTCCTGTATTTAAATTCTGTATTTATGTTCCATAATCTACAGTAAAATCTCGTGCTATGAAAGAGGCATGGGAATGGCTTTCAAATTTCAAAGCTGTGGTGCTACTACAAACCAGAGCACATGGAAACAATTAACTCAGATTGCAATCATCTTATGCTGTGTTTATAGAAAATAAAGCTTCAAAAATACTTATTTGAAATAGTGCATTTTGCAAATATGCTTGTTTAATACATAAAGAAAACTAGAGGTAATTTATTATTATTTATCTTTTTAGGGTCAAGCTATGCAAAGCAATATACTCTCTGAAGTAATAATAAAAACCTACATTTTCTCTGGAATATGCCAGAATTGTTATTAATATTTATATAGAAAGACTAGAAAGACACCTTAAATACTTTTACTAATTACCATTCTGATTTCTTTCTACTATGTAAACAAAAGGGCCAAAAAAAAAAAAAAAAGTCCAAAAAAAGATTAATATTGCATAAAGATTAACAGCTCCAGTCCTGTGTGCTGGGAAATGCTTTCCACCTTCACTTAAACCTCTCACACCTCAGTGAGAGACGACAGCAATGAACACCACCAAGGGTTAGGTCTGAATACTTTTTTTTTGTGAAAGCAACAGTACAAAACATGCTAAACCATCTTATTTTTACTTATTCTACTGATCAAACATGTTACAGCCCACTAAACTGTGGATTTCAAGCAATAGCATTTCAGTTGTAAAACAACTCTCCAGTTTGGGTTTTGTGTCCCTGGGGAGGACTTCAGTTCAAGTCCTTGGGTGCTTTGGCCATACAAGCAGACAGGCATCCACACTGTCAAATACTCATATTTCTGTGATATTTGGTCAAAAACTGTAAAAGCTAACACAACTGATTTTGCTTTATACTTCTTGTAATTTAATTGACTGATCTTAATAAATCTTAACTTCCTTGTAATTTAATTGACTGATCTTAATAAATTTTAACTTCTAAATACTGAAAGGGTGGGTGTCAGGAGGATGGGGCCAGGCTTTTTTCAGTGGTGCCGAGGGACAGGACAAGAGGGAACGGGCACAAACTGGAACCTGGGAAGTTCCATCTAAACATGAGGCGGAACTTCTTCACTTTGAGAGTGGCAGAGCCCTGGAAGAGGCTGCCCAGAGAGGTGGTGGAGTCTCCTTCTCTGGAGACATTCCAAACCCACCTGGACACGTTCTTGTGGGACCTGCTCTGGCAGGGGGTTGGACCGGATGATCTCCAGAGGTCCCTTCCAACCCCTACCATTCTGTGACCTGCTTTGACCACTGGTCTGGAAGTGAGCCCTTGAGAAAAGTGATGGTAGCATGTTCCACTCTTCACAAGTCGGCTTCAGATCTGCGTGCCCTCTTCCACATTTATTTCTGAATTCAAAATTATTTTGAATTCAAAATTCAAATTCTGAAGGCAAACACACCTTCTACAAATTATCCGGGCAGGCAACTTCCCAACACGAAACTTCCACCTCGCTCAGGACACATTTGGAGAAGAAGATGCACCACCACGATGGTTGGCAAAGCTCTCCAGTGGGGATCCCCCCCTGCTGAGGGGACATCTCCCACCTCTCTGAGGGACCAGACCTCCACCGAGCAGGGACAGCGGCACAACTCAGTCCCTCAAGTCGCAAGTCCAGCACTGCACCCCCAGTTTGGCAGGTTTAAGGCACGTAAAAGCAGGTTTTTGTTACTCAGAAGCCACTGAATAAATTTGTGTTGCTGCATTACCCAGAGGGAAGCAACAGCAACCGCAGCTTAGTATTACCTGAAAGAATTTCAAGATGCGTTTTGGACAGCAAAATATTTAATTTAAAACTGTTTTGTCAACAAAACGTCTGAAATCAGCCCATTAGAGTGGGCAGTTTCTAACCTCAGTTGGTTATTTTAAAGCCATCATCTGGTTTAAGCTAGTTGTCTGAAGCCTCCTCCCATTTTGAGGGGAGAAGACTTTCCACCCCCCCGGGCCAGGGACAAGGCAGTCCCTGGGGGACCTGTGTGACCAAAGCTTCTACTCTGTCAATTAAACCAAAAAATTAAATCCCGTTTTTATAAAAAATTAGTCATAATTTCAAGTTCAAGCCACAAAGAACATACAGAACTATGTACAGAGTGTACACAACCACCGTGAGTCCTGGTCATCCCAACGGCCGCTTACACGGGGAAGCGATATCTTTAATTTTCATAGGGTGCAATAAATCAAGGCGTACTGGTAGATGTCACTGCAGAGCATGTCTTAAATCACGAGAGCCACTGAGGAATAGCTGAAAACCATCCAGCCAAAGAACTGCAAAGAACCAGGACTAAAAAACCCCACATGCCAAAAAGCGTTACAGCGTAAAAGGAAAGTATAAACACACTTTTGTGGTCTTGAAATGTTCCATAGTTTATACCACTGTAACACACTTTATCAGAATGCTTATCTGCACGGCCGTGTCTTTTAACTAATTTGGTTTATATTGAAGATGAAATCCTTTCCCACTTCCCCAGAGCCAGATGCCAGCAATCCCAATGCCCAGAGATTAAATCGCTCAGATTAAAACATCAAGACCCACGTTTTGCAGCTGAAAATCCTGGTTTTTCAACTCTCTTGCTACAAAATACTTAGCACTCCCGAGCTGAGAAGAACTTTCCCTTCTCCTTCCTTCAAGGGTGAAGACTCACAGGAGAAACATGAGTAATGGGTCACTCACCGTTCCCCGGCTACGGAATCGAAACCATCAGCGGTTCCAAACCAGCTCCAACATTTTCTCTCTGCTAAGGCTGCACTGGTTTTTCAACTCTCTTGCTACAAAATACTTAGCACTCCCGAGCTGAGAAGAACTTTCCCTTCTCCTTCCTTCAAGGGTGAAGACTCACAGGAGAAACATGAGTAATGGGTCACTCACCGTTCCCCGGCTACGGAATCGAAACCATCAGCGGTTCCAAACCAGCTCCAACATTTTCTCTCAGCTTTTCCAGAGAACTGAGCAGTGAGAGGCTACAGCACGGGATCAAATCAAAGCACCAACGGCGTTTGCAGAGCAAATTAGTGCACATATCTTGATTTTCAAAAATTCAGATAGGAAAGATTACTCTTAAGTCCATTAAATACTGCTCCCTTGTAAAACCCGGCACACGCAGCACAATTTAGACCTTACGAACCTGAGCAAAAAAGTAAGAACAGCCTGTACAGTTTTAATCAAGTATGCTTTAGTCTTAATCTTATTCTCCAGAAAATGTATTTCTCAATGAAGAAAAAAAATTTTGAAAGTCCAGAAAAGTGCCAACATAATTAAACAATTACAAGCATATGAAACAAGTCTCCATAGAAAGTGTTTGTGAACAAGCCTGACTGACATGAAGGAATGTCTCTCAACAACAGAATGCATTTTCCTGAGACAGTCCTCTTCCAGTTTTAAATAAAATCTGTCAATATTTTTAGGTATGTAATCCTCTCAGTCTACACAATTACCAAAGTCAAGGGCAGGGCCAGTTTTATATCACAGTTTCAATCACACTTATTCATTTTGCTGTGCTCTGTATATCCTTCTCCTCCAGAATTAATGTCATAGCTCCTTTTCAAGACTATCATCAGGATTGCATGTGTCCTCTTTTTCTCCTTATGAATTCTGAACTTTGCAGACACTCCTGAGCTCCCCTGAACTCAGTTCTCCTTTTGGACTCCATTCTCAACTCCAATACTATTTTTTTCCAGTAACATTAAAGAGATAATTAGAATTAAAGTAATTGCTTTGCACAGAAACTCAGATTTCTAAATCACTGCTTCAGGATATCCGAAAACTTGGGCATCTGGCAAATGTACCAGACTGATCAAGCTCCTGTTGTTAATATTTTTCTTACTAATATTTAAACATTTCAAGTTGTAGCTTCTTACCTTGATTTGTAAAGTATCATTTTGTCCACAGCTTTACACTGAAACAGATTTTTTAAAGACCTATTTCAGTTTCTTGCATTATAATTTCTGAGAGAATTATTATTTAAAGCATTTTCAAAAGCTTTTAATGCCCACATTTCTCAGCTGCGTTGTATAAAACGTTACTGCTCATTCTTCAGGAGTGATTCCAAAACTGTCTTTCATTGAGCAAGTGATGTTTGAAAGGGTACCCTTCTCTGAGGGTATTTGAAAACTTAGTTTAATTTTGCTTACAGACTTCCCACTGAATATTTGATAAATTCAGCAATGGGGCCAGTTTTCAGGCAAGGGGCTGGTTTGCAGTCATCTTCAGAAAATAAGTTTATTTTTAGCCTTTAATTCCTCCTTTTCACAGACACCATCCCAAGGTGCTCCTATAAGCCAGTGAGCTGTAAGCACATAAAACTAAGGCTTCTAGATACTCAGGAAACTCTATCTTGCTACATCATGTAGGATGTCTCTTTGTTGGAGACACTATGGTAGATTAAATAGTAATTTTGATTGGGTTTTGATTCCATAGATACCTATTCACACATTAATCATAAGTCAGAGCATTTTCCTGCACTGAGATTTATAACTGTGAGTCCTTATTTTATAGCAATAGAGAGGTGCATAGATATTCAAAGGTGTGTACATATATTTAAGGTATATATATTTAAAGGATAGCTGCTCCTTCTGCTTCATTTGCATTTTATTAATAGGCTCCTCGTGTTATGCCATACTACCATTAGAAGTTGCCCTCAGTGCAAAATTCTTAATCGCCTCTACGTTATAAATCTAATCTCCTCCACACCTGCCCCTCAGAGAGAAACATGTGATCTCAGGTCTAAATGCATTCTTTACCTCATTAAAAATATTGAGAATACCCTCCTTTGAAATAGCGCAATAGTCCTCCTTTATTCAGCAACAAATATCTACTCTGGAGATAAACCGTTTGACTCTAAATTGACAAACCTGAGTGTCTCCCAGTGCTAATTACCAATAATTTCCTATTACTGTGTCTCCCTTCAACAATAAAACTGAGCAAAACACTTCTGAAACCAATGTGCTGCCTTTTAAATGTTTATGAATTGTCTGAATGGATGACATTAGCACTTCTTACTCAAAATGAGAAATTTTCACCACCAGACAACAAAATCTGTAAATTGTCTTTTGCGAATGATGCGGTTTGTTCTGTGCTCTTTATTTGCTTCAGCTGTTTGTTATTTCTCCCCTCTAAAGGTGGAACTTCTCCCCAACTTCAGCTTTACTCGGGCATCCTAACTAACCCAGCATCGAAGTTCTTTAGACAGGAAATATAAAACACAGCAGAGATTATACACCCTCTGCATACATCAATCTATTTTAGAAAAGGGTCAGCTGTTCTCCATAAAAATCTGTTTCATCTGGTAGGAAAAAAAAAAAAAAAGTTTAGATGAGACAAATTTGACCTTAATCGATTAAAACTCTGACAAAGTAGTTTGTATTGAGAAACTGACCATCCACAATAGAACTTTAAACTATCCGCTAATATTCAGTTACAGATGCAGCTAATATTCAATTACAGAAGTTTGCCTTTGGAGAACATTCACATTCAAGCATATATATATATATTTATCTGTAAAGATATATATATGTAGTGTATTTAGAAATATTTCCTTGTAAATGAGACCATACGATTGCTTCCCTTCCAAAAATATTTGACAGAGCTGCTAAAATGATGGGATGGTGCTGAATCTGAGAAAAGGCAAGAATGAAAATAGGAAACGTACATTAAAAACAAAAAGTAATAAAACAAAATAAAAGCAATTTTTTTAACTCTGTAACATTGCCATATAACTTGAGTGCAGAGATCCAAAGCGTTCTTTAAAACATCTACTCCATTGCCCCATAAAGAGGGAGCATTAATGTTTCACCCAGAGAGCCTGCATTAATCCCAAACATAAAAGAGATTCAAATGCTACAACTCCACAGAAACTATTTGACAGCAAAAACCAAGGGACAGAGTGAAAGCCATTTGTCAACACTGATCAAGAGAAACAGGTAGAAGGAACCCCAGATATTCTCACACAAACACATCATGGGCTTCCAGACTTTCCAAACCAAAGCTGAGTTTTATCTAAATCAGCCAACGAAATACATAACAGGAATCTAGGAGAGAAAATTTTCCTGGTTTTTTTCAGAGTTTTTCCATTTGTCCACTTTCTGAGCTTTTCCAACTCCAGCTGTTGGAAAGGAACGCAACGCAAGGCAAAAAAGCCTTCAGAGAAACCTGATGCTGAAGACCCTGCATCCCTTCAGGATACAGAGCTCACGGGGCTTCCAAAATAAATACCTTCCTCCTTCTCTCAAAACCAATGAAATATTCATTTGGCTTATCTTTTCCAAATATCTCAAACTGTCGCTGCTTGAACTTGAAAGTACATCAGGAGAATTAACAAACAAAGCCCAAAGTGACCCGTTTTGATGCTGACTGGGCTTGACAGACCAGAGGAGAGGTGATTCAGGCAGTGAGAGACCTTCACACAATATGGAGCTAAAGCATTCCGGTCTCACGTGGGCACTGCAGCTTTTCATATTGACACAATAACTGCTAGGCACTGGGAGGTTTGCTTTTGCAGAAATGCTATCATTAGTTTTCCTTTCTTTCTTCCATAATATTCTAAATTAATTAGGAAAATTAGTTATGTAAGAACAGACTAAGCAATGCGCTTCTGCCAGTCCCTGCCATTCAGCCACTGGGCACTGGATGAACAAAACCCAGCACGACCTTTAAATTAAATCAGTTGGCTGGCACTGGGTTGATTTTTTGCTTTTTTTTTTTTTTTTAAATCAGAGAAAGATCTGCAGTAGCTGTTTCTTCCTCAAATCCAGAACGACTGCAGGAACATGACACAGCAGGGAAGTGATGCTAGGAACTTGATGATCTTTAAGGTCCCTTCCAACCCAAACCATTCTATGATTTGATAAGGGATCTGCATAGCAACATAATTAATTCACATTTTTAGGCAGGACAAGAAGAAGGATCTATAGAAACATGATTCTGCAGCTGTCAGCCAGTCAGCCCAACCTCAAGCTCCTAGAAAGACAAAGCAAGCCATCCTCAATGCCGTGTCCAAGAACACCAAGGACCACAAGTTGTTTAGGAACAGCCACCATAAATTTAAGAAGGGCAAATCTTTCCTGATCAACCTGCCTGCCTTCTAAGATGAGACTTTTCATTTAATGGACAAGGGGAGAAGAGCAGATACTGTTTTACTAGGACTTCAACAAGGTCATCAACAGCCTCCCATAGCCTCCCTTTAGCCAAACTGGTGAAACCTAGGTTGAAAGTGAGCATGGGTGGAAAATTGGTTGGATCAGTCCAACCAAAGGGTGGTGATCAGCAGAAAATCCAATTGGCAGCTGGTTACTAGACATGTTCCTCGGGGATCACAACATTCATCAACACTTTTGTCAACAACCTTGGTGGGGGAATGCATTGACAAGCACCTCGTGAAGAACCAACAAGTCCTGCACCCAGGCTCCAAGCTCCCCGTCCACCAGTGCAAGCTGGAAAAGAGCAAGCTGGGAAGCAGCTCTCTGGAAAAGAAGCTGGGAATCCTACTGGGCAACGAGCTGCAGGTCAGGGAGAGACAGGGACCTCCAGCAAAGGCAATGAATGTCAAACTGGGCTGTGTCAGGTCCGAGATCAGCCTGGTTTTAAAGACTTTGCTTTCAAAGGTTTGCTTTCGTGGTATTTTAAATCGTATACCTTACATGACTCAAATGTAATCCTTGGGGGTTAACACCACAAATGGTAGTAGTTTTCAGGTAATGACTTTCTCCTCAGCTCTCACTGTCATTTCTTTCACATATTCAATCTTCTTGGGGATTTTAATTTAAAAAATAAGTTTAAAAGCTAGGCAAAGAAAACGGATAATGCCAAAGTCTGACAGATACATTTGTGTCTGATTTTTTTTTCTTTTTTTTTTTTCCTTTGAATGAACGCTCTTGTGCTAAAGAATCATAACACATAACCCCTGTTCATACTATATTAGTCCAAAAGAATAAAAGCCAAAAATAATTGGCGTAGGCAAGAATTTCAGATTTAAAAAGAGTGAGCACAATACATTCCTTGTGTTATCCCTCTGCACTGTACTCGGGACTCTGTAATATTCCATCATGACCAAATGTGCTTGGGAAAGAATATAAAAATAGGCAAACAAAATAGAGACCAAAACACTCGAGCTCAGAGCACACAGTGCACAAAGTACATCCCCATTGTATTTACCCAGTCATTAGCTATCTGTTTGCATTGTATCTGGGGAAGTGCAAAGCAAACTCCAAAGCCTGCTTGCGTAGTTGCTGACATCAGGATTGTGGGGTTATGAGAGAACTGGACAACCTTTTGCAAAAGGCTTTCACGATATGAAATCTGCCTAAAATAACAGCTGTGGATTTACTGTGAGAACTGAGACGGTTCTGAGCCCTCGTTGCCCTGCTTTCCCTAATTAACACTCTTCGCTATGGTAGGCACTGTCCCAGGCGTTGCATGACAGAGGTGGCAAATGTTCATGCCTTCTGCTAGCATAACACCTTTGAATTTAAATACATGATAATTTAAAACCCATAAGCACAGAGAACAAGATGATTTATCTCTCTGTTAATAAAGAGCCGTTATTTGCCTCCCATGCCCATCCCCAAGGCTGGCAAAAATGGTAGGAAGAGTGGCCAAGGCTGTGAAAATACCCTGGAGATCTGTTAATCATCTCCTAGAGAGCTGCAGCTCCAGCACAGGAAGGACACGGACCTGTTGGAAGGAGTTCAGAGGAGGCCAAGATGATCCTCAGAGGGCTGGAGCCCCTCTGCTGTGAGGACAGGCTGAGAGAGTTGGGGGGGTTCAGCCTGGAGAAGAGAAGGCTCCGGGGAGACCTTAGAGCCCCTTCCAGTCCCTCAAGGGGCTCCAGGAGAGATGGGGAGGGACTCTGGATCAGGGAGGGGAGCCATAGGATGAGAGGGAACAGTTTTAAACTGAAAGAGGGGAGATTGAGATGAGATCTCAGGAAGAACTTCTTTGCTGTGAGGGTGGTGAGAGCCTGGCCCAGGTTGCCCAGAGAAGCCTCCCCCATCCCTGGAGGGGTTCAAGGTCAGGCTGGAGGGGGCTTGGAGCAACCTGGTCTGGTGGGAGGTGTCCCTGCCCAGGGGAGAGGCTGGAACTCGATGATCTTTAAGACAGATCTGTAGAACTGCCTTATTTAAGATATTCTTTAATTTTATTTAACTACCGGGCTGCAGTCATATTAGTGAAGAGATTTTCTTTTGCAATATATGTTTTATGCTTAGAAGTACATTTTATTCTGATCATAGTGCCAGTCACTAGCACTGGAACACAAGTTTCAATAGCAGATTTTTCTTTCTTCTTTAATTCAAATAGTAACACTTACTCCCACAACTCAGACCAGAAATTCACTTTTGCAATATGAAGTTTCAACAGTTTTCACAGAACAATTCCAGAATGTATCACTATAATTCTGTATCACAGTTTAAAACTAATATGTTGTATTTTCCTCGAAATTACCAGCAGCTAATTTTATTATGCCACCTAGAGTGTATTCCACTGTCTAGTATTCCACAGTCCAACAAATGTTATGTGCATGGTAGATTATTACGTCTGCATCTTTTAACTAAATCAATTCCTGGAAATGCAGTATTTTTAACCACAGGTGGCCCAAATTACATACTCACCTAATCACTCAAGTCAGACGACTTTCTACAAGTTAAGTCACTAAAAAGTGCACATCCCCGACGTACGAAAATGGAATTTTTCATGCCTGAAAAAAAGATGCCTGAAACCCAGTTTGCAATAACTCTTGGCTATCCTTTTTCACATTATTAATGCTTGCTCTGGGGCAAGTTCAGCCCATAGATGGGGAAATAAATCAGAGGGAAGGAAATTAAAAGTCATTTTTATTCCAAACGTTAATTTTATTCTTATTTCAAAAGAAATTCTCGCCATATAAGCATAATAGATTTCTGTACCCGTTAGCATAATACTTGTGCAAGCCAAATATCAATCTCTGTCCCTGAGAAACTAAATTTGACCATTTAATTTGTGAACCATGAAATGCACCGCTCTTAACCATGAACGTGCTGCTCTCTCAGAGGAAACAAGTTACTCCCAAAACTACAATCCATTTTAAAAAAACATTTTAAACCACATGATTTCTTGTTTCCTTATTTTTAAAGCACTCTAAATTTAACAGATATTCTAAAACCAGTAAATAAATGGGGCATATACACACACAAAACCTAACTCATTTTCAGTCACACAGTTGAAAGCTCAAAACCTCCACATAAAAACCTGACCTCTCTCAAAAGGTACCTTGCTAAAGGTTCCAGTGAGTCTAGAAAAGCTTCTTTACAGAGTTTGGAAATGCTGGCTCTGCAAAGTTAACTAACGACCTGTTGATCTCAGAGGTTCAATTACCCTTGAATAGAAAACTTCAATACAGACTGATCAATACCAGTTACCAACGTCCCTGGCATTAAATCGTGATGCTTCTCCCCTCTTTCTTTCAGCAATTTCCTATGAAAAAGCATCACTGGGATTATTTCCTTTTCCTCTTGTTTCTTAGGCAGATGATTTATGGAATATCAACTTTAAAGGGAAGAACTAGGAGATACTTCGAATCTTTTCATACTGGTTTTCACGAATGAGAAGTTCTAAGAGAAAGAAGCCAGCAGGAATGTTTCAGTAAATTTCAGAACTGATTTTTTCAAGTCAGATCATATATTTAGGTAACAAAATACAGACTTCTTAGTCTAATTACATGTACCATAGAAATAAAAAAGCAGAAGAGAAAGCTATGTATGAGAAGGACTGAAGAAAGGGAACCTGCATAGTCTCACAAATGGCTTTTAAGATCAAAGTTTTTTTTTAAAAAAAAAAGACATTTTCTGTTTCTCCATGACAGACCCACCGTAACCGTGGCTTATTTTTCAGAGGGTTGTGGGGTGTCCGTAAATGCACTGCACAACTTCCAGCAAGGCAAGACACACATCTAATAGTTAACATTAATTTCTGAAGGACTAATAGAAAATTATGATTTTTTGCCTTTTGATGTGGCACGGGTGCAAGTTTGAACTGAATCATTGAGTTGAGGAAATTCGAGTCCTCTCAAAAAATGCCCAAGGTTTTGACTAATATAGCTTAAAATAAGCGTGTCCAAGTTACAAGTTTGCTCAACAGCTGGCTGCTAAATAGCTTCATTTATCTCTCCTAAAAATAGAACAAGCTCTGGTTATTCATGCAATATAAAGTACAAAGCCATATGAGATTCTGATATAATATTGCCGAAATCAACAAAACTAGAGAGAGCAAAAACATGAGAGAGTCCCTTTCTAGAAGACCTGGTGACATTCATTTTTTTTAATAATACATCACTGATATTATTCATAACACTGTAATATTAGAGTACATTCTTGGTGTTTTCTTTGCTCAAAGACTGCACTTTCCAGGGATTTACTTATTGCAAGGTTACTCATCGATGCGCAGTACAACTAATGCTGTTGGTTGAACAAAAGAAGGTAGAAAAAAAGAATAAACCGCAGAGCACCACAGTTTTTGCAGCAAAACTACAGTTTTGAGCTTTCCAATTCTACACATGTGCAATCAGTTAAAAGAAAAAAAGCAGGTGACAGTTAGGGCCAACCATCCCTCTCATGCACTGACTTGTAAAAGAAGTGGAATAGTAAAAAAAGAGGTATTCGGAATGAAATCTTAATTCCACTGACTTCATCGCCTGGGCTGAGGTTTTCACCCTGGGTGATGTGGAGCTGAGTGGATGGTGCCAGAGACACGTGGGGAGGGAGAGGGTGTATCTCCAGATATACCTCCTATATAGATAGATAGATATATCCAGATATATCTCCAATATCCATTGCATTTGCTACTACCTCCCTGCCAGAGTGTCAGGTGGTTTTTTTGATTTTACCTTGAGCAGAAAGCCACGTTTTATTTCCATTCCTTCCTAACCTGCATTAGTTCAAATGTAGGATAGCAGTTTCTTTAAAATGTACAGTAGAAACGGTACTTTTTCACTGAATGATGGGAGAGAGTGAAACTCTTCTGCCCCCACTTCTGACTTCCATCCAAGAGGATACTTACACTTTTCAGACGTCAAAGTTACTGCACTGCCCATCATTTGTTCACGCTCGGTGCTTCAGCAGAAGGCAGTTGGGTGATCAAAACTCCACTTGCCATAACACGGACAAAGGGCACTTACTCAGTGGTGACACAGAGCAAAATCATATTTCCAAGCCAATGGATCTTAGGAACGATTCCAGCTACACGGATCGACTTTTCCAGAGTCAGAAACTTACATATATAGATTAATAAAAGATGGTTTTGGCTCTTTGTAGGAAACTTTTTTAAATTCTGAAGGGTGTTTTATAAAATGACCGCTTCAGGCTTCGGTATGGTGGAAGCAGAGCTTCCTCCCTCACTCAGTCATGTCCAGCATGAATCCTCATCGATTTTTGATCCTCATGAAATCAGCAGAACAATTTGCGCTCTGTGTGCCTACAACCTTTTTTTTTCTTTTCTTTTTCCTGCTTAGATGTTCCCTGATCAGCATGTTTTTCTAAGTCAGTAAAAGGGCTATTAAGCATTGGAATGGGCTGCCCAGGGAAGTGGTTGAGGCACCATCCCTGGAGGTATTTAGAAGATGGGATGACATAGAGCTTAGTGGCATGGTTTAGTGATGGTTTTTATTAGAGTTAGGTTGATGGTTGGACTTGATACTTTGGTCCCTTCCAACCTGGACAATTCTGTGATTCTGTAACAGCAACAAACATTTCCAGCAGGAGGTAGATGGAGGATGACCCCACTGCTGTTGCTCTTTCCATAAAGCTGCCTTTCAAAACCCTGCTGTTTCAAAACCCAACTGCACAAAGCATCCACGGCACCGCCTATGTACATGAATCACATCTGCAACCAGGAGAGAAACTCATGTTCATTCCCTTACGCCGGTGTCACGGTATTTAACAGACCTTTCTCCAGCACCGTCCCAGATGAGGCCACAGAACACAGGGACATGTCAGGGCTCTCTCCCAGGGTTGTTATTCTTCTCACGTAATTGACGGAGGTTTGCAATTTTCTTTTTCTCAGGAACCAAATCTGGGTTTACATCTGCTCCTCAGGAATTCTTAATCTATTTCAATTTCATAGCTTTTTAATTGTAGCTTTTTAACTACTACATCCTCACATTACAGCAATGACCATCTTCCCGCTATGGTTGGACCAGATGATCTTAGAGGTAGGTCCCTTCCAACCTGGGCGATTCTACGATTCAATCATAGAATGGTTTGGGCTGGGAGGGACCTCAAGGACCATCGAGTTCCACCCCCCTGCCCTGGTGGGACACTTCCCACCAGACCAGGTTGCTCCAAGCCTTGAACCCCTCCAGGGGGCCTTGAACCCCTGGCCTTGAACCCCTCCAGGGATGGGGCAGCCACAGCTTCTCTGGGCCTTGAACCCCTCCAGGGATGGGGCAGCCACAGCTTCTCTGGGCAACCTGGGCCAGGCTCTCACCACCCTCACAGCAAAGAAGTTCTCCCTGAGATCTCATCTCAGTCTCCCCTCTTTCAGTTCAAAACTATTCCCCCTCGTTTTGTCATTCCACTCAAAAGGACTATTGGGACAAAAAAAGACTATTCCAAAATTTCTTCCTCTGTGCCTGTCTATCATAAAGAAACCCAGCACTGTCACAACTTGTCCTACAATCCTATGTCCAGATTTCAGACCTGAATCCAGACACTTGGGCACTGACAAGCTGTGTGTGTCCCCAGGGAGAGCAGACACTTCCCTTCTCGAGGACGCAGCACAAGCTGCCAGACTAGGGCTTTTTTTTTTAGGCAGTATAACTCCTGCAGTTCCCTGTCCTTCTTGAACTGGGTGCCCAGAACTGGACCCAGTGCTCCAGATGGGGCCTCACCAGGACAGAGCAGAGGAGGAGGATAGCCTCCCTCAATCAACGCTTTACAACTCCAAGCCAACCCACTAAAGTAAATTTTTGAGGAAATAAAACGAGCTACTGAGGGGCTGCTCCAAAGAAATAGATCTGACATATTGTGCAACCAGAAAACTCCACCTTATTCTTTGCCCTGGCCTGCCAGGGTGCCTTGGTACATATTAAATTGTTTTACCTGTGGCTAATAAATGGTTCCAGCAACCCACTGAAGTGTTTTGAGAAACGATGCCAACGGGCGAGAGACTTCAACCACCCAAGAAGGTTTTTATAGCTCTAAAGCAGTGGAAATTGGAAGAAAAGCCATCACCACACTTTTACGGGGGACTCCTGGGCACACCAGCCTCAATTGCCGTTCAGAGCTCCACTTACTTGGAGTTCTAAAGCAACTCATAA
Source organism: Calidris pugnax (assembly GCF_001431845.1). Taxonomy (NCBI): domain Eukaryota; kingdom Metazoa; phylum Chordata; class Aves; order Charadriiformes; family Scolopacidae; genus Calidris; species Calidris pugnax. The sequence goes on along the minus strand of NW_015091133.1, from coordinate 137,212 downwards.
CTCATTCGGAAGAAAAGATAATGCCAAACAAAATAAAGCAAGTTAAACACGGTATTGTTAGGTTTTCAAGCAGAAAAGATGATAAATATCCTTGAGCTTTTTTATCCTTGAGCTTTGCAGAGTTGCCTTGTTCTAGAGTCCTGCCACAGATCGTCTTTATCAGACAGGAGTCAGAGTTTCAAAGCACTGTGAAGCCTATTCAAATGGAAGGGATTTATGGTGGGTTTTTTTATATATATTAATTTGAATTAAGCAACGAGTTGGCAATTTGACATGGTATAATATAAAGGCGTGCTCAGTAACAGCTTTACCCAAAATTGCTATAGGAAAGTTCATCGTTTTGATGTCCTCCTAAATCATCATTAGTTATGCTCACACACCAGTTAAAAATGCTGATCTTACCACACTCTAATACGGTATTAGAGATAAAAGTGGGAAACTATCACCACATCACAGACCAGAAAACATAGAATATGCAACCCACAGAAGGTTTTTTGCCCTCCTCAAGTAAAACCTTCTCATTTCTACCAGCTCCGTGGGCTATCAGAAATGTAATGTTACAACCACAATGTGATTCCAATCAAAGCAATCTGAATTAAAACTGTAAATGTAAACTGTACCTTAGAGAAAGTATAAACATAAAACATTTCCTTCCCCTAGAAGAACAATTTCTAATAGCCAGAAAGATGAACATGCAAACATGAGGGGAGTGCACAGCAGAGAGAAAACTTTAATTCTGCCTCGCTGCCCACGTTTTTTGGTCTTTTTTTCAGAATCAGTGTCTGGAAGGCCAAACACATTGTTCAAAGTTATAAATCACAATGAATGAACACAGATGCATCAGCAGGACAGTGATGCTGGAGTCCAGCCTCAGGCATATGGACATTTGCATGCCAAATTAAATATCAGAACGTGGAAAAAATGTCCTCGGCAAATAAACTAAGAGCATACCTAACGCTATACACTCGACTGATTAACATGAATCCAACCCTGAACTTGTTCAGTAGCCAAAACTTTTGATTTCGCTGAACCACAACGATTCTCTGTGTGTTCGGCCACTTGACTGCTTTGTGTTGTCCTGGGATTAAACTCCTTGTTTTTCTTCAGGAATTTGCATAAGAAACAAAAAAGTACTCAGCTGCACCCTTTACCTGCCCTACTGGTGCATGGAAACCAGTTTAGACACGAGAAGACACATGGAGTTTGATGTACCTGGAAGAACAGAGAGTGTAGCCGAAAATGGACAGGAGCTTTGGTGTCCCAAATGCTCCAGTGACAAAATATATTACTTGAAAATAAGTAGCTCTACAGAAAGTTTACAAATTAATGGAACAGAGAGTGTAGCCGAAAATGGACAGGAGCTTTGGTGTTCCAAATGTTCCAGTGACAAAAGTATTTATTCAACATATTACTTGAAAATCAGTAGCTCTACAGAAAGTTTACAAATTAACACCAAGCTTTAAAAAGCCCCTTGTCCTATGGCTCCCCTCCCTGATCAAGAGTTCCTCCCCATCTCTCCTGGAGCTCCTTCAGGGACTGGAAGGGACTCTAAGGTCTCCCTGGAGCCTTCTCTTCTCCAGGTTGAACACCCCCAACTCTCTCAGCCTGTCCTCACAGCCAGTCATGTCCAGCATGAATCCTCATCGATTTTTGATCCTCATGAAATCAGCAGAACAATTTGCGCTCTGTGTGCCTACAACCTTTTTTTTTCTTTTCTTTTTCCTGCTTAGATGTTCCCTGATCAGCATGTTTTTCTAAGTCAGTAAAAGGGCTATTAAGCATTGGAATGGGCTGCCCAGGGAAGTGGTTGAGGCACCATCCCTGGAGGTATTTAGAAGATGGGATGACATAGAGCTTAGTGGCATGGTTTAGTGATGGTTTTTATTAGAGTTAGGTTGATGGTTGGACTTGATACTTTGGTCCCTTCCAACCTGGACAATTCTGTGATTCTGTAACAGCAACAAACATTTCCAGCAGGAGGTAGATGGAGGATGACCCCACTGCTGTTGCTCTTTCCATAAAGCTGCCTTTCAAAACCCTGCTGTTTCAAAACCCAACTGCACAAAGCATCCACGGCACCGCCTATGTACATGAATCACATCTGCAACCAGGAGAGAAACTCATGTTCATTCCCTTACGCCGGTGTCACGGTATTTAACAGACCTTTCTCCAGCACCGTCCCAGATGAGGCCATAGAACACAGGGACATGTCAGGGCTCTCTCCCAGGGTTGTTATTCTTCTCACGTAATTGACGGAGGTTTGCAATTTTCTTTTTCTCAGGAACCAAATCTGGGTTTACATCTGCTCCTCAGGAATTCTTAATCTATTTCAATTTCATAGCTTTTTAATTGTAGCTTTTTAACTACTACATCCTCACATTACAGCAATGACCATCTTCCCGCTATGGTTGGACCAGATGATCTTAGAGGTAGGTCCCTTCCAACCTGGGCGATTCTACGATTCAATCATAGAATGGTTTGGGCTGGGAGGGACCTCAAGGACCATCGAGTTCCACCCCCCTGCCCTGGTGGGACACTTCCCACCAGACCAGGTTGCTCCAAGCCTTGAACCCCTCCAGGGGGCCTTGAACCCCTGGCCTTGAACCCCTCCAGGGATGGGGCAGCCACAGCTTCTCTGGGCCTTGAACCCCTCCAGGGATGGGGCAGCCACAGCTTCTCTGGGCAACCTGGGCCAGGCTCTCACCACCCTCACAGCAAAGAAGTTCTCCCTGAGATCTCATCTCAGTCTCCCCTCTTTCAGTTCAAAACTATTCCCCCTCGTTTTGTCATTCCACTCAAAAGGACTATTGGGACAAAAAAAGACTATTCCAAAATTTCTTCCTCTGTGCCTGTCTATCATAAAGAAACCCAGCACTGTCACAACTTGTCCTACAATCCTATGTCCAGATTTCAGACCTGAATCCAGACACTTGGGCACTGACAAGCTGTGTGTGTCCCCAGGGAGAGCAGACACTTCCCTTCTCGAGGACGCAGCACAAGCTGCCAGACTAGGGCTTTTTTTTTTAGGCAGTATAACTCCTGCAGTTCCCTGTCCTTCTTGAACTGGGTGCCCAGAACTGGACCCAGTGCTCCAGATGGGGCCTCACCAGGACAGAGCAGAGGAGGAGGATAGCCTCCCTCAATCAACGCTTTACAACTCCAAGCCAACCCACTAAAGTAAATTTTTGAGGAAATAAAACGAGCTACTGAGGGGCTGCTCCAAAGAAATAGATCTGACATATTGTGCAACCAGAAAACTCCACCTTATTCTTTGCCCTGGCCTGCCAGGGTGCCTTGGTACATATTAAATTGTTTTACCTGTGGCTAATAAATGGTTCCAGCAACCCACTGAAGTGTTTTGAGAAACGATGCCAACGGGCGAGAGACTTCAACCACCCAAGAAGGTTTTTATAGCTCTAAAGCAGTGGAAATTGGAAGAAAAGCCATCACCACACTTTTACGGGGGACTCCTGGGCACACCAGCCTCAATTGCCGTTCAGAGCTCCACTTACTTGGAGTTCTAAAGCAACTCATAACTCATTCGGAAGAAAAGATAATGCCAAACAAAATAAAGCAAGTTAAACACGGTATTGTTAGGTTTTCAAGCAGAAAAGATGATAAATATCCTTGAGCTTTTTTATCCTTGAGCTTTGCAGAGTTGCCTTGTTCTAGAGTCCTGCCACAGATCGTCTTTATCAGACAGGAGTCAGAGTTTCAAAGCACTGTGAAGCCTATTCAAATGGAAGGGATTTATGGTGGGTTTTTTTATATATATTAATTTGAATTAAGCAACGAGTTGGCAATTTGACATGGTATAATATAAAGGCCTGCTCAGTAACAGCTTTACCCAAAATTGCTATAGGAAAGTTCATCGTTTTGATGTCCTCCTAAATCATCATTAGTTATGCTCACACACCAGTTAAAAATGCTGATGTTACCACGCTCTAATACGGTATTAGAGATAAAAATGGGAAACTATCACCACATCACAGACCAGAAAACATAGGATATGCAACCCACAGAAGGTTTTTTGCCCTCCTCAAGTAAAACCTTCTCATTTCTACCAGCTCCGTGGGCTATCAGAAATGTAATGTTACAACCACAATGTGATTCCAATCAAAGCAGTCTGAATTAAAACTGTAAATGTAAACTGTACCTTAGAGAAAGTATAAACATAAAACATTTCCTTCCCCTAGAAGAACAATTTCTAATAGCCAGAAAGATGAACATGCAAACACGAGGGGAGTGCACAGCAGAGAGAAAACTTTAATTCTGCCTCGCTGCCCACGTTTTTTGGTCTTTTTTTCAGAATCAGTGTCTGGAAGGCCAAACACATTGTTCAAAGTTATAAATCACAATGAATGAACACAGATGCATCAGCAGGACAGTGATGCTGGAGTCCAGCCTCAGGCATATGGACATTTGCATGCCAAATTAAATATCAGAACGTGGAAAAAATGTCCTCGGCAAATAAACTAAGAGCATACCTAACGCTATACACTCGACTGATTAACATGAATCCAACCCTGAACTTGTTCAGTAGCCAAAACTTTTGATTTCGCTGAACCACAACGATTCTCTGTGTGTTCGGCCACTTGACTGCTTTGTGTTGTCCTGGGATTAAACTCCTTGTTTTTCTTCAGGAATTTGCATAAGAAACAAAAAAGTACTCAGCTGCACCCTTTACCTGCCCTACTGGTGCATGGAAACCAGTTTAGACACGAGAAGACACATGGAGTTTGATGCACCTGGAAGAACAGAGAGTGTAGCCGAAAATGGACAGGAGCTTTGGTGTCCCAAATGCTCCAGTGACAAAATATATTACTTGAAAATAAGTAGCTCTACAGAAAGTTTACAAATTAATGCCAAGCTTTAAAAAGCCCCTTGTCCTATGGCTCCCCTCCCTGATCAAGAGTTCCTCCCCATCTCTCCTGGAGCTCCTTCAGGGACTGGAAGGGGCTCTAAGGTCTCCCTGGAGCCTTCTCTTCTCCAGGCTGAACACCCCCAACTCTCTCAGCCTGTCCTCACAGCAGAGGGGCTCCAGCCCTTGGAGCATCTCTGTGGCCTCCTCTGGACCTGTTCCAACAGGTCCATGTCCTTCCTGTGGTGAGAACTCCAGAGCTGGACACAGTGCTCCAGGTGGGGTCTCTCTGGAGCAGAGGGGCAGAATCCCCCCCTGGCGCTGCTGGCCACCCTGCTGGGGATGCAGCCCAGGATGCAGGGGGCTTTTTGGGCTGCCAGCACACATTGCCAACTCATGCTGAGCTTCTCATCCTCCAACACCCCCAAGTCCTTCTCCTCAGAGCATATGCCAACCCACAATTTTTAGACAGGACAGAACCAAAGCCAAGTAGGTAGGGCACATTCTCACTATGTAGAAACCCACATCCAAATCAGCACTGGAGGGATTCAATCTTGAGTTAATCATTGGCCATCAGAAGGGTGAAACACCACCTGGAGGCAGGGCAGCCAGGACATCGGTTTGTGTTCCCTCTTATGCAGGGAATCAGATTGTCCCCAAAACCAAGAGGAGAGAGCATGCCCAAGCATCCCCACGGCTGGGACATCCCATGCACCCACTCCTGTAGGGACCTTCTCATCAAGCATTTCACAGAAGCTGAAGAGACTTCAAGCTGAACCTCGGATGAATAAGACATTTTGATTTTTGTTTTGCCTAGAGACTGGACTAATTGCACACGTAAACAGTCTGTGTTTACAACTTCAGGGAGTGCATTTTGGGGCGGATTTTAATAAAAATCCACCAGCATCTTTGAGCACTTCATTTTCCAACTTGAATGTTATTTTAGGATTTGGGGGTTGTTTGCTTGTTTTAAGAAATGTATTTGGGAGTTTTACACAGTACAGACTGATTACTGTGTGTCCCGTTTAATATTTGGCTATATTCACTTCATTAAACCATTTTTTTCTTTTCTCAATACTGAATTTATTCCAACCTAGAGGAACACAACACTCTCTTGGAGCCTGAACTGATAACACATGCCGCTGCTATAATGATTTTTCTGTTTATGTTTTAGAGAAACTAAAATGTCCATCCTTGTGTCCATCAAAACTAAAATAAGCATAAAGTCTCACGAGTAAATTGGACTTTATGACACAATAACGTTAAACAAAACTCCTTAGAAGGCCGTTTGTCTTGTGCTGCATTTCTTACAGCTATAAAAAAAGACATTCTTATCAGTTGTAGGTATCAGAACACGAGAGGAGATAAAAATTAGGATAGTTCCACATAGTGAGTCAAATTGAGAGACTCAATAATGGAGTAATAAGAGATTTCGGTGTAACATCCAGAAGAATTTTGGCCTTAAAAAGTTAGTGTGGAGAAAGTACAGGCTCTACTCTCTGAACAGGCATAGCTTGTTAGATTTTGGTTCCTTTTCGAAAGTTCAGAAAAATCCCTATATTTTAGAAAAATACCACCTCTGCCAGACAAACCCAGCCACCAAATCCCCACAGTCAGTACCAGCAGCAAGCGGGGGGCAAAGGTCTAGGGGGGAGCACCCAGTGGAGTTACAAGGCACAAAACTTGTTCTTCTATTTACAAAATAAAAACCCAGAAAATTTCCAATGTTTATTCCTGTACCCAAGCTCTTTGAGCTATGCTAATTGTCAAACTAAGGGTTATTCTAGAAAAGATTCACATTCAATTCCTAAGTCAAATTTCTAACATGAAAGATCATTTTTAATATTGATTTTACTGAATTTCTCAGTATCGCCAGTAAATCTTACTTTTTTAACATTTTTTGTTGTACATAAACTTTAGTCGTTATCGATAAATAACACAGTATTATTTCCTTGGAAAAATCGTGGGTTTGTAACATTTTGTCTATTCACTTTTATTTTCCATATTGCTTATGGAAATACGTTGATGGCCTTTAATACTGTGCAAGTTTTCAGACTGGCAAAAATTGCTTCTAGGTCATGCTGCATCAGGAATCAGGGGTTTGCTGAGCTGCCTTTATTCATATTTTATAAACACAGGGAACATCTTCATGCACCATTCATATAGACCTTTGACTCAAGTCACTGACTGGCAACTTTATGTTGATGGTATTTCCCTCACTACTCCCAGCTTCTTACTTATGAAACAACTTCATTCTTTTCCATTGTTCTGGCTTGTTTCACTAGTAGTTGATTTTCTTTTCCTGCAAATCACCACTTGCTTTCTATGGTGTTATTATACATTTTAGGCCCACCTTGAACTTATTTCGCTGTGTTTATTCCAGCTTTTCTTTATAATCTATATAAAGAATTCTATTTTATCTGTCTTTCTATTCTATAGATTTCCTAGATCATACTCCAAGTGACAGAAACAAGGCAAGGCTGAGGGACTTGGGTTTTTTTAGTCTGGAGAAGAGAAGACTGAGGGGGGATCTGATCCAACGCCTGTAAATCCTGAAAGGGTGGGTGTCAGGAGGATGGGGCCAGGCTTTTTTCAGTGGTGTCCAGGGACAGGACAAGAGGGAACGGGCACAAACTGGAACATGGGAAATTCTAACTAAACATGAGGAGGAACTTCTTTGCTGTGAGGGTGGCAGAGCCCTGGCAGAGGCTGCCCAGGGAGGTGGTGGAGTCTCCTTCTCTGAAGACATTCCAAACCCCCCTGGACACGTTCCTGTGGGACCTGCTCTGGGTGACCCTGCTCTGGCAGGGGGTTGGACTGGATGATCTCCAGAGGTCCCTTCCAATCCCAGATCATTCTCTGACTCTGTGAAACTGATGTTGTGATCTATAAAACCAGGCTTTTATAGCTTGTGATTCCTGCTAGATGAGCTCAAAGAGGGAAAGTTGCAAATTTAAATGGGAGAGTAAATGAAGGACTACGTTGTGTGAATACTTCATCTCTTCCAATCCAAGGAATACCTTCAGCCCATTAGAAAAATTGAAATAATGGGACTGTTTGAAATATCTCAACATCCCAACTTCTAAAGGCATATAATATGAAAAATTATTCAGTTCAAATCTGAAAGCATTATATTGGAAAGATGAAATTTATTCAGGATTCTGTAAAATAACAGTTATTTAAGACAGTTCCTCTCCAGTATCAGCCTTAGGGCTATTTTACTTTAAATATTCATCCTGCTAAAATAATTGATTTTTTTTTCCTTGCTGTTCAAGCCTTTTTTTTTTTTGCTTTGGCAAATTCTTTCTATGGTAACCTGCTTTAGAATTGAATTGCTGTGAAACTCTTACACCTTTGAAAGGCATTCCTAGACATATCCACTTTTCCTTTTCCTGAAATGCTTCTCACAAAAATAGCTCATCTAATAGCTTCTCCTAATGTCACACACGCGCAGGAAATTACACCACTTACTGGAGATTAGGCCTTATTTTGCAGCAGCAGGAGGAAATCTAAATCACCACCAATCCAAGCGGACAAAGATTATTATATCCAATTTTTAGATACAGAACTGGAGAATTGATAAAAATAAGATCATGTAACTCAATCCTCAGAAAGAGGTTGTTTCATTGAACCTATAATCTGATTAATATTAATCTTTTGGAAGACTGAAACCCTTGTGCAACTCTGAGAAATGCACCGAGTCCTCTGGAAGGACTCCTGAGGACTGAGGTCACATCCTCACAAGATCCTCACAGATGCCCAGGGACAAAGAAGTCACCGGGCAATAAGAAAATAAACTGCACTACCAAGATAGAAAACTACAATTAAACCAGAACTGCTCTGATCTTGCAAGAAAAAAGAAAGTATGTTACTTTTTATATCTGTGCAAGCCCCTCAATGTCTTTCCTGTCATGAGGGGCCCAAAACTGGACACAGCCCTCGAGGTGGGGCCTCACCAAGGCCCAGTCCAGGGGGACGGTCACTGCCCCAGTCCTGCTGGCCACACTGTTCCTGATAACAGGGCAGGATGCTGGTGGCCTTCTTGGCCACCTGGGCACTGTGCTGGCTCATATTCAGCCAGCTGTCGACCAACACCCCCAGGTCCTATTCCACCAGGAAGCTCCAGCCACTCTGCCCCAGGCCTAGAGCGTCCATGGGGTTATTATGACCCAAGTGTAGGACCCGGCACTTGTTGAACCTCATCCCATTGGCCTCAGCCCATCCAGCCAGCCTGCCCAGATCCCCCTGTAGAGCCTTCCCATACTCAAACAGATGGACACTCCCACCCAATAAAGTATTAACTGTACCTGTATTGAATTTATGCTAACATCTACTCACTTCATAATGCCATCGAGATCATACACAGAACATCAGTAGAAAGGGCAACGTCGTATCACACTTTTAACTACACCACTTCATCCTGATCTTAGTTTTATGTGTTTGAGAAATCAAAGTCAATGACTACTTAATACAATAATGCACCCCTTTAAAATATTCTGTATTTGAAACAGAATAAATCTTATTTCATATGCTCTCCAAATGCCAGTTTTAATCTCTCATATGCAAAAAGAAAACTGTTCAATGTACTCCTACAGCTCACGAGTGAAAGCCACCATTTCCATTCGTACCCTTTTCCTTGAGGTGAACATCACCATGGAGTGTCTGTGACAGTTGACTTTTAAAATAACCCATGTACTTTTATTCACCTTATTCCTATGATGAGAGACCTCACAGCAAGGATGGAATAACAATATGGAAAGTAACAATCTAATCCAACTGAACAGACTTTATTGAACTCTTATTACTTCCATGTGGAACAGGATACTAAAGCCAACTGCAATCCCTAATTTTTGGCATTCTCGGTGTGCATTGCATCCAGCAAAAGTGAATTTCACTTTTCATTTTTATTTTTACTGCACAGTGATATTAGACATATGGACTTAACTTATCATTTAGAGGTCAAGCATTTTAACTGAATAAAAAAAGCAAGATCTTTATTATACCTAAAGCAATACTGTTCCTTGAAAGAGTTGTAATGCTTTGTAAATATTATTCTAATCTCTTTTGCAGTATGAATATTCTTAAAAATAACTGGTATCAAAATTTTAGTACGGATTATAAAATCTTCCAGAACGGATATAAAGAGTAATAAAAATATAGTTATAACACAGATTCAAGTCAACCAATCAATATGAAAGAAACTCGCTACGAATAAATTCAACGCCAAAGAGTTATATCCAAATTTATTCTGAGGTAGTATGATAAATTAAGTAATATTTCTTGAGATACAAATGCTAGTTTCTTAAAAAATATGAATATAATTTACCATATATAATTATTATAATTTTGAGCTACTATCACAAAACAAATATTTACTTTCAATGTTGACAAAAATAAATAGTCCAAAATTACAGCATTTTAAACGTTGTTTTCTAAATACGTCTCTGATATGAAAAATAACCCCAAGATGGATCAACCAGGTAAGTACCTTTCTTAGTTTCAAGACACTAAAAGACAGGCTGTTTTGATTGAGTTTATTTCATATTAATCAGAGCCTACCTATAAAAGACAGAGGTGGAATTGCTTTCCCTTCCCCCCCGCCCTGATTTTCTTTTTTTTTTTTTTTAATAGGGTTTAATTTGAGAATAGATAAATTCATGCAAGAAATTTTATCAGTTATTTAGAGCAAGAAACCATATCAGACTGAGGAAACTTGTGGTGTGAAAACAGTTGGAGGCTGGAGGTCACATACTAACTTCTTGGAAGGATGATAAACTTTTGGTTCTTGATAGAGACTAAGTTTTCGTAGAAAAATGAATTATCTTCACATAATAATATTAAATTTAACTCACTCTTTCAAAGAAATTGTATCGCAATGATCAAGAAACATAGTTTTCTGACTCCTTATGCATATTTAATTCCAAATTGCATTCCAAGAACAATTAACTCTATTCTTTCCTACAAAAAGGCGAATTCTCAAGCTTTAACTACTGCCTGTATAGATTACATTTTTGAATTTTATTTTTATTCCTAGAATGTATTTTTAAGAAGTTTTGGAGATAAAAAAAATGAGAAAGGTAAAAAAATTATATTAACTATATACAAAGATTTTTCCTTTCCATCTGACAGCACATCTTCCCTGCTTTTCAGTGAAGATTTAACTTTCTAGCTTAGCTGATGCTATACAGAGTGCCTCGGAGGTACATGGTTTATCAGCTGTTCAGATAACGTAAGGCAAGCATGAACAAAACTGAAATCTAATAAAAATGTAAAATGAAATAACTAAAAAACATGAGAAACTCAACTTTTAATGCAGTAATAAATATTCTTTCTATAGGTAAACATATGCAGCCATGCAGAACACTTTAAATACAAAAAACATGTGTACCTGAACTGTGGAACTGATTTCAGATGCAAATCCTCCTGTCAGGGGAGCCTCGTGGCTTATCAGCAACCGCCCGGTCTTCGCCACCGACTGAAAAGGAAAAACAAACCCCAAAATTGTAATCAGATTACAGCTCTTGTGACTTCTCCCTTTTACTACTTGCAGAATATAGGAAATATGTGACCTTATTAGCAGTGTTAAAACGCAGCTATTTTTCCCCCCTCTTGCCTTTTCACTAAAAGACAAATCATCCTAAAAGTCTAAATTGACTAATTAATAGGATGTTTTTATATTTACGATAAAAGTGTTTACAGCTTCTTCTCCATTTTAAGCCAATATAAAGAATAAAAACTGGTTCCACTGAATATGAATCTACCCTATCAATGTAAACTGCAATGTTTCTGAAGGACAATAAGGATTTTAACAAGAAGTCAGTAAAAATTTGGACACTGAATATACTAAAAGACACAGATGTAAAGAAATCCTTCAGTGATACATACACACATACATAAAGCCAGGTCCTAGATAAAGTCATGAATCATAGCTATTCAGCAAGAAAATGATCATGTGGATTAATGCTGCTTATTTAAGTTTCACATGGCAATTACAAGCACAATTTTCTGAATTTTAATCTCAATGTTTGTGCAGTTTTTATGTGACCCACTTCATAAATAATTACATAGCACAATACATTAAGAAGGTGATATAAGCATCTTGTAATCCAAGAACAAACTGGCTTCATTATGAAACATAACAATGAAAGAACAATATATTTTTTTTTTATCTGATGGGAGTATAAAGCTTCACCACTCCCAATTATCTTGAAGTTTATTGAAACTACCGACTAAATTGCCTAGAATCAAATGATATCAGATACCTTTGGTCAGAAATATAGCAACAAAGTCCCACTTTTCATAACACACATTTCATAATTTCGTAAGATGCATAAAAAAATGCTTCATGAACTTTTAGAGATGTACATCAGAAAAAAAAAATAATCAGTCTAATGCGTATGTTAATCTTTCTGATTTTTATGATAAGTACATAGTGTACTGCTGGTGTACCATTAGTCATCCAGTGGAAAAGCCCAAGACAGCATGAGCCATCAGGTCAAATTTTTTAAGAATTTGATCTTCAATTTAATGTCTACAATCAGCACATTCTCCAGTTGGGCAGTTCCATGTCAGCTCCATAGTAGAATACATAAAGGCAATGCCTTAATTATGCAGTTTTCCTTCCAATTCAAGCGCTTTTCTAATTCTTTTGCTTTTCTAGGAAGGGTTCAATCAATGTCTTAAAGTAGCTCATCCACAGACGGACTGGCAAGTCCCGGACCTATAAAGACCATGACCCAGACACCGTAGTGTGAAGTGGTTTGACAAGATTCAGAGCTAAACACCACAGGAAAAGGCATCTCAACAGCTGGAAAGCAATCCCCAGTTACGTAGGTTGATTTCCTGAATTTCTTTTGCCACCACTGGAAACTCATCCCTAAAGAGCCGAGGAATTAACTGCGCTATCAATCTGTCCAATCCATCAATACGACAATTTTAAGTTGATATGACCCAACTTATACAATCAGTTTTAAATTGCTATGGTCAAACTGATACAATTAACAGATCTTAAAGGTGTTTTTGAGAATCGTCATACTTTTACTTTAAAAACAGATTCTTTTGTTCTGAAAGGCTCACGCTTCGAAACATTACGAGCTATCGTTAAAGTTACAAGTTTGGTTTCTCCAAATTTTAATAGTATGAGAAACAGACACTGTTAGAACTCATACAAGAAAATCCACGTGGGATCAGAGCAGTAATCCAGCAGCCCAGTATCCTTTCTCCACAATGGAGACAATTTGACATTTAGGAAAGAGTGAGAACAGGGCCTTTAATGTGCTCCCTTTGCTATTTCTCAGCCTCCAACTATCTTCACATCACACGTTTCCTGACTCCAATATGGTTTCTTGCTCTGATACCTTTTCTTGCAAGAATTTATCTACTCTCAAACTGAACCCATGTAAACAATAAAGAAAAAAAAAAATCATTTTGGAAACATGCTTCTCCTATATGAGAAATCCTTATTTTTACATGTGATTCCAAAGGGCTTCAAGGATTCCTTGCCTGTAGGAGCTCATTAAGAGCAAGCAAGCGAGTGATCACCAAGCATCGCATCCAAGCTCTGCTAAAAAGCTCTATATATCCCCCGCAGTGGGAAACCATGCTACCACAGCTCTGGTGCTTTTAATGCCCATCCTAGCTCTTCCAGGGTCAGCGTGGATGCCTGCATCACACTGTGCCATTTAGACATACCTTAAAAATTCTCCTACTTCACATTTAACACCTGTTCCTAAGCTTCAGTCGTTCAGAAAGAGGTGCAATCTTAATTATGATATTTCCAGTGTTTGCAAGTGCATCACAACTATGGGTTAAGTTGTTCCAGTGTTTAAGTGCAGAGGAGGCCACGAAGATGCTCCGAGGGCTGGAGCCCCTCTGCTGTGAGGACAGGCTGAGAGAGATGGGGCTGTTCAGCCTGGAGAAGAGAAGGCTCCAGGGAGACCTTAGAGCCCCTTCCAGTTCCTAAAGGGGCTCCAGGAGAGATGGGGAGGGACTCTGGATCAGGGAGGGGAGCCATAGGATGAGGGGGAATGGCATTAAACTGAAAGAGGGGAGATTGAGATGAGATCTCAGGAAGAAATTCTTTGCTGTGAGGGTGGTGAGAGCCTGGCCCAGGTTGCCCAGAGAAGCTGTGGCTGCCCCATCCCTGGAGGGGTTCAAGGCCAGGCTGGATGGGGCTTGGAGCAACCTGGTCTGGTGGGAGGTGTCCCTGCCCAGGGCAGGGGGTTGGAAGTCGATGTTCTTTAAGGTCCCTTCCAACTCAAACCATTCTGTGATTCTATAACTGCCTTCCCTGTCAAAATTTTGCACCTTATTTCCAAACCAATTTGGCTGACTTCAAGCTGTTGATTCTCATTTTACTTCTGTTTGCTAGACGGAGAAGCTGTCTATTATCACGTTTCTGCTCCCCACATGAACGCATTAAGACTGTGATCCAATGATCTCTTAACCACACTTTTCCTAAACTGAACAGACTTGAGCTCTAAATCTTTCACCATCCAGCACATTTCCAGGTCTTTCATCGGTCTTACCACCCTACCCTAAATCATATGCAGTTTTCAACATCCTTCTTGAAATACACCCATCTGGAACTGGTATTCCAGTTTTTTTTCAGAACACCACCAAACCAGGAAATAGTACAAGCTCGATACTGCAGCTCTTGGATGTATGATAAAAATGTTCCTTCTTTACATCCACAAACAGAAGTTGTTGTCCGCTGATCTTTAAAGCCCAGAAAGACCTCTGAGGGCACTAGGAGATCTCCTACCTCAAATTAAACAAAAAGGGAACCTTTTATTTTTTTTTTGCCACCTTTAGTAGCAGAGCACAAGGGAAAGTCAGAAGCAGCATCTGGGCATTTCGAGAGCGTGGCTCCGTTTCCCAGCCGAGTTCAGCTGCTGATGATGCAACCCTGGTTGCTCCCAAAAGCAAGAGGTCCCATCCTACCCAGAACCTTCTGTTCCCAGCCCAACCCTGGCATCTCCTCAAGCACTGAAGGGACCATAGGGTAAGGCAGTTGAAGGAGATAATCCAATTTATCCTGCAGTGGTGTAGAGTTAGCACAAAGCAGCAGACACCACCCCAGAGACAGACTCAGAGACCAGAGGCAGGTTAGGAATTGCTCAGAGAAAGCTTCGGTGGTGCCACCTCCTTCTGGAAGGCAGCTAAGACCCAGGTCATGGCACACCACTGTCATTTGTGTCACCCAGTCATTACAGAAAAGACTCTAGGGCTTTCAACTACTAAATTACCCCTAAAACAAAACCAGAAACCAATACTGACTATACTTTTCCACCTCATTTTCATTGTCAGGACTGTTTTCCATCAGTGTCATCTACAAAGGCAACAACTGAGGTTGTGTCAGAGCCAAAGGCTAACGGGGACCTAATGGGCATGATCACCCTGATAACAAAATGTAAGAAAAAAACCCTAATGCCTTTGCAAGACAAATGCTTTCAGATCACACTCTGGAGGTTTCCTGAGTTGCAGCCCAGCAAATTATTTTCAGCTTCCCTGGCCACAATCTTTGCTCAAGAGTTTCAATAATCACTTTTCTGTCCAGCTCTCAGTCCCCCACATTGGCCACGCTCTCCCCTCCTGCAGGCACCGATGACAGAAGAAAACACAAGTTTGGCTTTTCCCAAGCTCTTTGAAATCTAAGTGCTGACGCCACCAATGAGACACTATGCCCTTTATTAGGGGAAGAGCAGACTTAAATCAAAATGAGTTTGATGGTAAACTGCGTTTTACACTATTAGTTTCCACACACAGCAACAGTGTTAATTCACTTTAACCAGCTGCTTCACCAACACAGCAACTGCCTTTAAAGAAATGATCAAACTCAGAATTTCATTATAAATGGCTGTTATTGTGTCACAACAGCAAGTTGCCTGTTTTCTTAAAGAGGAAAATCTTGTTCTCCAAATAAAGAGATTCTCCATCTCTTATAGAAAAGGAATTTGATGATCTATAGGATGATAAATCCCATGATTTAGAACATCTCTCTTACAAGGAGAGGCTGAGGGACTTGGATCTTTTGAGTCAGGAGAAGAGAAGGCTGAGGGGGGATCTGATCAACACCTATAAATACTGAAAGGGTGGGTGTCAGGAGGATGGGGCCAGTCTTTTTTTTAGTGGTGCCCAGTGACAGGACAAGAGGGGACAGCCACAAACTGGAACATGGAAGTCCTCAATTTCCAGACTTCCCAGAGCCCAGTTGCGAGATCTTTAGAAAACCAAATAGATCCTCAAGCACCGTATTTTTTTACTAGTGTGCCAAGAGAAAGAATACCAGGGAAGAAGAATAGGATGTGTCCCAATAGCTTGGACGTAAGAAAGCCCTTTATATTCCTAATGATCATGATCCAGTTTGCAAATCATAACTATCAGTTGCCCAGAAAAACTGTCTTCTCCCAGAAGCAGTAAAAGCTACGAATAGCACGCACTCTTTGAAGCTCCAACCCAGCAGCAAAAATAATTCCTAACACTGAGAAAAAAGTATTCAATAGTTAATCTGAATTAAAAATAAATAAACTAACATAATTTGGTGTGGTTTTCAATAGTACTAAATTCCCAGAGAAAGAAAATGAAAGAGAGCCTTCAAATCTGCTACTATATCATGACGTCTACACTACACTCCCAAAAGTTGACTGAAATTCATTTATCAGTAAAATCAAGATGCAAAGACAAATAAATGACATGAAAAAAAACATTATTTCATCACACACAACTCAACATCCCAAAGCATGAGGCCTTTGTGAGACCTGGAGAGCTGAGTCCTATTCTGGGCTCCCCAATACGAGAGACATGGACGTACCGGAGAGAGTCCAACGAAGGGCCACAAAGATGATTAAGGGGCTGGGATGAAGGGATCTCACCCATGTACATACATTCCCAAAGGGAGGGTGCAAACAGACCAGCACCAGGCTCTTTTCAGTGGTGCCCAAGGACAGGACCTCGGAGTTTACGCGATTATGCTGATGCTGCAATAACACGCTGGTTAAACCTCACCACTTCGAAATCCACATCAGGAGGGATCTTTTCCCCAATTTAAAATGTATGCATGGCAAGAACAGTTCATAAAGAACTAATGTGACCACAGCTGGGATGCACATATGAAACATCTTGCAGAGAAATGTTAGCGCAACCATAAAACTTAACTGCCTCGACACACCAGGATTTTATTATTCCAACGTGGATCGTTTTACACCCCAAATGCCAAAAATAATTCCGAAAGACTAACGTGGCTTCTTCCTGCATAGCGCTGAAAACATAATGCTGTAGTGCGAAGATAACAGCGCAGAGATAATGAGAAAGGAAAACAGGCACAGAAGGAATGCAAATTAACCTGGAAAATGTAAAAAAAAAATTACAATCAAAACCAAAAGGATTGGCTACATGACCAGACAGAACATCCTAAGTGGTGATGAAGAGGATGGATATAAACCAAAAGGATTGGCTACATGACCAGACACAACATCCTAAGTGTAAAACAGTTACAGCCTTTACATCTTGCACAGCACTGTCAGGGTATGGCTGAGATGCTCAACGGAGACATTTATACGTAAAACAGTTACAGCCTTTACATCTTGCACACCACCATCAAGGTATTGCTGAGATGCTCAACGGAGACATTTATACACTTCTTGCAAAGCCAAGAACCAAGGAGAGATTCCCAGTGCGTTAATAGCAGAGAATTCCCCTCTAAAACAACTTTCAATTTAAATAGCTAAAATTGTGAAAGGAGAAAAGACAGATGACATGCAGCAGAGAGCATCTCAGCACCATTTGGGCTGCTTGATTTATTTCTTAATAGAAGAGTGCTAAACTAAATTAAAAGGACTGATACTCTGTCAACCAGTGACTTTCTAATGCCTTTCAGTAAATTTACCCTGTAAAACAATGCTACAAAAGCTCTTCAGTGCTTTTATATCCCTATTCCACATACCCTAAAGCAAGAAAACAGTAGCTGCTAAGAGCGGTCACAGGATGTGGACACAAAAGTTCTGGTTTTGTGCAGATGGATACTCATGCTTAACCTAAAAAAAGAATTAGGAACATGCTAACCAACCTCAGTAAAAGACAGGCAAAGAAAAATTACTTTCAAAATTCCATAGCATGACTGCTTGATATCCTTAGGATAAATTGCTACATACGCACTGGAATCAATTATTTAGGAAAGAAAACTGATTCACAAGTCAAAAGCAAATTTGACAATATAACCCAACTGGCTCAGTGATATGTATATCACTTCATATACACTGTATTGATTGTATTGCATTCTTGCCTTTAACCACATCTCATTTGTTTTTTGATACTGGAAGCTTTCCTTAACAGTGACAATTAACACTTTTAATATAGTGCGAGAGGTCCCTGTTTACTTCTAAGTACCCCACATGCCATCTGGATAACACTGCTGAAATAAATAACATTAATATAAAAAAAAGTTTCTTTTGAACAAATGTCTCTTAATCTCCCAGTTATTGTCTTCTAGTAATAACTATGAACAGAATCCTTAAATAGTCTTTTTAAGTATGAAGGCTACTGAACTAATGGAAAATATTCATGAATCCACTGGACTGGTAACTCATAATTCCTCAGTACTTGGAGCTCCATTTGCCTATTTAACCGCAGTTAAATACATGTATTCAAACAAAACTTTCGGAGCGTGTAGCCTAAAACATAAAACTAATGGTAAAGGTTTCATAAAACAAGAACTTCAGCTGCAGCTTCCAAACTTTGCCAGTCTTTCACCAATTGTTAATAACGCACCGTGGACAAATGTGTCCTTCCCTCCCCTACTATATTTTTTTAATTCCCTGTGTATGGAAGAAAAATCTACTCTATTTTCTGGCAAATGCCACTATTAAAATCCTCAAGCATGATCCATCAACATCTGTCTTGCATATTCAAGGTAAAACTAATAAAAAGATTAGTTTTCACTAAAATAAGAACTTCTCCTGATGCTCAAAGACATTCAAAAGGTTAATCGTGTTCCTCTTAGTTCCATTTGTACTCAACCAAATTAATTCTCCATTTCCACCAGGTTTAATGGTTTTTGGGCACAAGTGACATGCTACTTAGAGCTAGAGTAAGCCCATGACATTTGATGGGTTGGCAGAGGACAATAAAGCAGAAACATACACAGTGACCTGAAAACTGTCATGAAATATATGCATTTTTCATTGACGTCAATGGAAGTCTCTTCAACGACAGACACCAAATCAAGCCTCTTATTTGAGACAGTTTTGACACACAACAGAACTACATTTAATTGCTACATTCAATCTTTTAACACAAGTGTTAGCCCAATCACTAGCTCGTAGTGATTTTAAAATGTACACAAAAGGCAATCTACCTATAGATGAAAAAATATATTTTACTTTTAAATCGCCTCTCCCAAGGAGCTGAAAAAATGGTGAAAGTAACTACAAAAGGCAATCTACCTATAGATGAAAAAAATATATTTTACTTTTAAATAGCCTCTCCCAACGAGCTGAAAAAATGGTGAAAGTAACCTGGGAAAAACAGCCTTCCTTTAACTGAGAAATTTTTCCATTGCAGTGATCACCACAGCATCAAAATGAGTCAGCAACATGAACAAGTTATGAGCATTAAGAGTTCATAAATTTTCCCTATTTATCAAGTGTATACTCCTCAAAGAACCAACTCTTTGGTTTCCTGTATCTAAATTCAACATGATACACAGATATTAGCATTTTTTACTTAGATCAGCAGCTTGAAAGACATGTTAAACCCTTTACATGCTTATCAACTGAAAGCCAGCAGTCATTTTTGTAAGTGACAGAATAACTAATCAAAGCCTGTAAACCAGTCACTTCAGAGTTGCTTTCGGTTTATTACTTAATTTATTAACATATCTGAGCCCCAACGTTTACTCTAAACACTTTGAAGTGTGATAGTCTTAAGTCTAATTGTCGCACAAAGATTTTTCTCCCAAATCACTAAAGCAGTTTTTATGTTCAACAGTAGATACGACGCAGACAGAACACCATGAAGCTGGTTTCAGATACACACAAGGCACAAGCGAGTCCTTCTTATGTGCAGCTTTGATTTCCAAATATAACACTGTTGAGTAACACCCATTCTGAGTCAGAAATTAATTCTCAATCACTGTAATCATCAAAATGCCTGTAGAGAACTAATTTACACCCCCCATACAAGCAAGAAACTGAGGAAGAAGATATTAAATACAGATCCCTACAAACACCAAGGAACCTTGTAGATCTCAGAGCATGTCAATGGAAGAGGCACCACCAAACCTATCAAACAAGCAAACTTATATTGACCAGGATGTCTACTCATTCCTGGAGAGGAGTAATTAGTAGAGCTGTAGATCTGTTATCATAGAAGCATAGAATGGTTTGGGTTGGAAGGGATTTTAAAGATCATCCAGTTCCAACCCCCTGGCATGGGCAGGGACAGCTCCCACTAGAACAGCCTGGTCTATGAACACCTCACTAGGGTCTAACATATCCTAGTATCTAGTCTAAATCTTCCCTCTTTCAGTTTAAAACCCTTCCCCCTCATCCTATGGCTCCCCTCCCTGATCAAGAGTCCTTCCCCATCTCTCCTGGAGCCCCTTCAGGGACTGGAAGGGGCTCTAAGGTCTCCCCGGAGTCTTCTCTTCTCCAGGCTGAACAACCCCAACTCTCTCAGCCTGTCCTCACAGCAGAGAGGTTCCAGCCCTCTGATCATCTCCGTGGCCTCCTCTGGACCCATTCCAACATTCCACAGGAAGGTCCATGTCCTTCCTGTGCTGAGGACTCCAGAGCTGGACGCAGTGCTCCAGGTGAGGTCTCACCAGAACAGAGCAGAGGGGTGGAATCACCTCCCTCACCCTGCTGGCCACGCTGCTGGGGATGCAGCCCAGGATGGGGTTGGCTTTCTGGGCTGAATTACGGATAGAATGTTATAAAACTTGGCCTGATAGTGGAAGGGTCAAAAGGAAGACCAATTACCCAGCATTAGAGCTGGTAAACAAAATGTGAATGTACACAAAAGGCAATCTACCTATAGATGAAAAAATATATTTTACTTTTAAATCGCCTCTCCCAAGGAGCTGAAAAAATGGTGAAAGTAACTTGGGAAAAACAGCCTTCCTTTAACTGAGAAATTTTTCCATTGAAGTGATCACCACAGCATCAAAATGAGTCAGCAACATGAACAAGTTATGAGCATTAAGAGTTTATAAATTTTCCGTATTTATCAAGTGTATACTCCTCAAAGAACCAACTCTTTGGTTTCCTGTATCTAAATTCAACATGATACACAGATATTAGCATTTTTTACTTAGATCAGCAGCTTGAAAGACATGTTAAACCCTTTACATGCTTATCAACTGAAAGCCAGCAGTCATTTTTGTAAGTGACAGAATAACTAATCAAAGCCTGTAAACCAGACACTTCAGAGTTGCTTTCGGTTTATTACTTAATTTATTAACATATCTGAGCCCCAACGTTTACTCTAAACACTTTGAAGTGTGATAGTCTTAAGTCTAATTGTCGCACAAAGATTTTTCTCCCAAATCACTAAAGCAGTTTTTATGTTCAACAGTAGATACGACGCAGACAGAACACCATGAAGCTGGTTTCAGATACACACAAGGCACAAGCGAGTCCTTCTTATGTGCAGCTTTGATTTCCAAATATAACACTGTTGAGTAACACCCATTCTGAGTCAGAAATTAATTCTCAATCACTGTAATCATCAAAATGCCTGTAGAGAACTAATTTACACCCCCCATACAAGCAAGAAACTGAGGAAGAAGATATTAAATACAGATCCCTACAAACACCAAGGAACCTTGTAGATCTCAGAGCATGTTAATGGAAGAGGCACCACCAAACCTATCAAACAAGCAAACTTATATTGACCAGGATGTCTACTCATTCCTGGAGAGGAGTAATTAGTAGAGCTGTAGATCTGTTATCATAGAAGCATAGAATGGTTTGGGTTGGAAGGGATTTTAAAGATCATCCAGTTCCAACCCCCTGGCATGGGCAGGGACAGCTCCCACTAGAACAGCCTGGTCTATGAACACCTCACTAGGGTCTAACATATCCTAGTATCTAGTCTAAATCTTCCCTCTTTCAGTTTAAAACCCTTCCCCCTCATCCTATGGCTCCCCTCCCTGATCAAGAGTCCTTCCCCATCTCTCCTGGAGCCCCTTCAGGGACTGGAAGGGGCTCTAAGGTCTCCCCGGAGTCTTCTCTTCTCCAGGCTGAACAACCCCAACTCTCTCAGCCTGTCCTCACAGCAGAGAGGTTCCAGCCCTCTGATCATCTCCGTGGCCTCCTCTGGACCCATTCCAACATTCCACAGGAAGGTCCATGTCCTTCCTGTGCTGAGGACTCCAGAGCTGGACGCAGTGCTCCAGGTGAGGTCTCACCAGAACAGAGCAGAGGGGTGGAATCACCTCCCTCACCCTGCTGGCCACGCTGCTGGGGATGCAGCCCAGGATGGGGTTGGCTTTCTGGGCTGAATTACGGATAGAATGTTATAAAACTTGGCCTGATAGTGGAAGGGTCAAAAGGAAGACCAATTACCCAGCATTAGAGCTGGTAAACAAAATGTGGTTGTTTACTGGTTCTCTCCACTATTCCATTCTGAGCAACATTCCCATTTTCTTACAGAGTAACAAGAATACCTCTGTAGACTCCCTTTCACAGAAGCTCATCAAGTTACTGGTCAAGAACAATATCGGTCTTCTCTGATATCCTTCAGAGCTCTGTTTTCGCAGAAAGATTTTCATGAGCAAGTTTATCAGAGTTTCTAGATTTCCCAGGTAAAAATCTTGCCAAGCAAAATGTAGTCATTTTAGAGAGAGACTGTTGTTTCACATTTGCTGTCACTTATTTTCCTCAAAGGGGAATTGATAAAGCAGATATTAAACAGCTAAACATGCAGAATTCATCAAAGAGGAAAAAGGGACTAAGTGGTTGTACTGTGGTGCCCTGAAGAAAATGAAAAAAAATAAAATTTAAATTTTTAAAAGCTACTAGAAACCCAGAAATATGAACTTGTACTTACATTAGACAACACAGGAAAAAAGGACTGATAAAGACATATTTTCTAAATGGTAAGACGACGGCACAAAGTAACTAAATAACTTGCCAAATATCCTGAGATATTTGTGGCAGAAAGGACTTACAACTAAAGCACTTGACTAATGCAAATCACAAGCTCTTCTTCTATATCCTCCTGCATTTCTAAAGACGTTTAGTTATAAAAGCATCGAGCCTCTCAATTACATAACTTTAGATTGCTCCAAGTCTTTTATTTGTTAAAAGATCAGCATTTTTGTATTACCAGTAAATATTTTATTTCTTTATAAGTTTGCAGATATACACGCGGGTCACGACATTTTAAGAGTGCACACTGGCCACGCTGCTTTTGATGCAGCCCAGGATGTGGTTGTCTTTCTGGGCTGAATTCTGGATGAAATGTTATAAAACTTGGCTTGATAGTGGAAGGGTCAAAGGGAAGACCAATTACCCAGCATTAGAGCTGCTAAACAAAATGTAGTTGTTTACTGGTTCTCTCCACTATTCCATTCTGAGCAACATTCCCATTTTCTTACAGAGTAACAAGAATACCTCTGTAGACTCCCTTTCACAGAAGCTCATCAAGTTACTGCTGAAGAACCATATTGGTCTTCTCTGATATCCTTCAGAGCTCTGTTTTCGCAGAAAGATTTTCATGAGCAAGTTTATCAGAGTTTCTAGATTTCCCAGGTAAAAATCTTGCCAACTAAAATGTAGTCATTTTAGAGAGAGACTGTTGTTTCACATTTGCTGTCACTTATTTTCCTCAAAGGGGAATTGATAAAGCAGATATTAAACAGCTAAACATGCAGAATTCATCAAAGAGGAAAAAGGGACTAAGTGGTTGTACTGTAGTGCCCTGAAGAAAATGAAAAAAAAATAAAATTTAAATTTTTAAAAGCTACTAGAAACCCAGAAATATGAACTTGTACTTACATTAGACAACACAGGAAAAAAGGACTGATAAAGACATATTTTCTAAATGGTAAGACGACGGCACAAAGTAACTAAATAACTTGCCAAATATCCTGAGATATTTGTGGCAGAAAGGACTTACAACTAAAGCACTTGACTAATGCAAATCACAAGCTCTTCTTCTATATCCTCCTGCATTTCTAAAGACGTTTAGTTATAAAAGCATCGAGCCTCTCAATTACATAACTTTAGATTGCTCCAAGTCTTTTATTTGTTAAAAGATCAGCATTTTTGTATTACCAGTAAATATTTTATTTCTTTATAAGTTTGCAGATATACACGCGGGTCACGACATTTTAAGAGTGCACATGGTGAAAGCTTAAAAGTGCATCCCAACAATTTCCACAGCACTTTGCTGAATCATCAGCTTGCTCAATCACGTCGCTGCTGAGATTAATTTAGGTGATAATGAAATAAAGATGAAATAAACAAAGAATACAGGAGGCAGGGGGAATGAGAGCCTTGACTTCTACTTTACGGTGACCTTTATTTTGATCTTTTCCCAATAGGGAAAAAAAAATGGTATTTTATTGCAGTGTATTACAGGTCAGAGAACTACTTAACTATGATGCTTTAACTAAAAGAAGTTACAATCTTATTGAAGTCACAGAAAAAAATATATATAGCTAAATTTATCGTTTGTAATAAGCAAACTCCAATGTGATACTAAGTCATTTCTGAAATAAAAATAGTTCCATAGATTAGGTTTTCAACTACTCCAAGTAATTGCCCCAAGAAAATGTCTACTTTTTGCAACGTTTCATTAGTGCAAGGAAATGTAAGTAGAACAACCAAGATCTCTAAGGTTTAACTTCAAAACCGCTACATCAATCATCATGATACTTAAATTTAGACACATACATACCCAGGAACATATGCATTAACTACTTCATACACATTCTAATTGTCTAGGAGACAATTCAATTTACACGTGACCAAGCAGAGAGATTCTTTTGATAGATTTATTTCACAGAAAAATAAAACTATAAAACTATATTAACACAAGCTGCTGAATATTTTTAAGATTTGAAAAAAAAAAAAAAAAAAAATCACATTTTCTTCTAGTCAATCCATTATTTAAAACATTGTTAAGCTCTAAGCCAAAAAAAACCCGATAGCATAAAGAGATTTCTCTAATGTCAACAGAACACTGTAGCTGGTAATTAGAAATTAATTCTTTCCACAGGCTTTTTGAAGTGCAACATTTGTTGCCATCATATTGCAAATAGTTCAACACTAACAAATGGAAAACTAGAAGTCACACTGCTGTGCTTAATTATCCAAATTTCTTTTTTTCCTCCTCAACTCTAACTCCATTTTCCCTGTAGGGAGAAGCAAACAGAGAAGAATCACAACTTCTAAATTTAATTAAAAAATTGAAATTTCTAAGAGAAATCTTTCAAAACTTTGAGAAGAATTAATAATTCATCTTTTTCTTTTAGTGCTAAAATAATGAACCAGTTAAATAGATGCCACTTAGTCTTTCAATTCAAAATAGATTCCACTTTTGCAGTTAAGCCATTTAAGCCCCTTTTTCCTGAAGAAATTCGCAATCTTCCAAACAGAGAGATATTGGGAACTTCAAAGTCGAGTTTTGTCATTTGCAGACCCAAGGAACTTAATAAAACCCACAATATTTACATTTCTTTTCTAGCTGGGTGAAGAAATCCTAACACACACCTACAGCACCAGCATTACCCTGTAACCAAGTGGTTATAAATTACCATTTATTGGTTTTTTTTCTCATCTGGAACATTTGATTAACATTCTCTGTAAACAATTGCAAATCTTAAGCTACAAGACATAAACCGAAGCAGGGTTCCAACTCTCAGTTCACCGCTCTGCTGAGCTAGGGAATGTGACTAGAGTTTAAACAAAATATTGCTGAGGCGAGCGGATAAATACCTCACATATGGTTCAAACAGAAGAAAGAACGAACTGCATGATCTTAAAATTATATTGTAAGTATTCACAACGCTGGCAGTTTCTTCTCTTCAGGAAATTTAGGCCAAATGAACAATTCCCCTCGCATCACCTGATTGTAAAAAGCTATAAAGACAATACTCGACACGGTTATTTTAGGTTGCTTCAGATCAAGAACTCCCAGTGCTTTACTAATTAAATCTCTGGTTGCTTTTCCTCTTATATGTTATCTTTCATGTTCTAAAAGACGGGCAGAAGTGGTGCTTAGAGATAC
Organism: Calidris pugnax; assembly: GCF_001431845.1. NCBI lineage: Eukaryota > Metazoa > Chordata > Aves > Charadriiformes > Scolopacidae > Calidris > Calidris pugnax. The sequence continues at coordinate 111,117 of NW_015091133.1, read as the reverse complement.
GGTTTAGTGATAGGTTTTGCCAGTGTAGGGTTGATGGTTGGATGAGATGATCTCAAAGGTCCCTTCCAACCTGGGCAATTCCATGATTCTATGATTCTATCTCCAAAGAGAAGAGAAAACAGCCTGAACTAATTCCTCCTAAAAACCTCTTTTTTGCAATTAATTTTCAGAGATAAAAATCTTACCTTTTTATTTTTAATTAAATAAATTTGCAGAACAATCACATAACACTAGCTTTCAGAGATAAAAATCTTACCTTTTTATTTTTAATTAAATAAACTTGCAGAACAACCGCATAATACTAGCCCCTCTAGGTCACAAGCTACAACCTTGATTAATGGCAAGAATATTCGCAGGGTAATCACACTGGTAGAAAAATAAGGGAGGAAGAACAGTCGCAGTGAGAGAATAAACATATTTTATACTAATATTTAAGAAAAGCAAAGAGCAGCTGATCACCCTGCATGCTTAGCACTGTACTGAGATTCATTATGTGATAAGGAAAATACTAATATTTCCAGAACTGTACAGCTGGAGGGTTCTCAGTCAAGTCATGGGCAGAAGAAGGGGACATGAATGAAAAATGAACAGGTACACAGATCTCCAGAGGTATGGAAGGGCTGATATTAAAGGTAAATTAGCTGAGCATCTTCCCAAACATGAAGCCACGTGGGTGGAAGCTGGGAGCAAAATTTCAAGCAGGACTCACTAAGAGCAAAAGGTGAGATTTGCCCCTTGAAATTCTGTCCTGTATTATCTGGAAAAGTATATTCTGCACCACAGGCAGCTTCTTGGTTCCTTAGGATTAATTCTATATAAAAATTGAAATTAAATCACAGACAAAGGGGAAAAAATTGCTAAAATACATTACTGGAATGCAGTACAGCAGAAAAATGTGCAATTCATTTTTTGAATTTTATTATTTGCTTTTACATTAAACAAAAGTATTCAGGAAGTTCTGAAAGACACACATCAAAAATGCACAACAAATGGAACGATTTCTGAATACTAGTAGGACCAGATTTAAATATCCAAATTATATTTTGTGAAAATAAAGAGCTAGGGGAAAAAAAAAAAAAGTCTGATTTGTTTCTAGGGGAAAATCCCCACATTTTCCAGACCTGCTTTTCCCATGTGTTAAACCACTATATAGTCATGCAATAATGAAGTCCATGCATCTCATTCTAGGATATTCTGATGACATGACAGGACAGTAATTTTTTTGGTTTTTTATAACTACATGCAAAAGTAAAATGTCCATCAAGCCCGTGCAAATTCTGTCCTATCATATTAAGTGAAATATTATCACAGATTTCAGGACAGTGAAGTTACATACAAAGAACAAATAAGCAAATTGCAAGGTTTTTTCAGATCAGCTCAGTCTCCATCTGCTAAAAATATTAATAAAGATCTTCTTAACATATATCCAGTAAATCAAACCTTTCTATTTTGGTGAGCACTGTTGTGTGGCAGACTGAAAATTAAAGCAGTCCACTATTTAGCACAAAACAAAGACAGGAGGGAAGATAAATCGTTTGTCCAGTCCCTCATCAGTAGCACTCAAAAAAGCAATAATATAATGAAAACTAATTCTAATGAATATACCTATCAGGTCAGCTTTTAGCCTGTCATCCTACCAGGTACAGCTCTAAGACCTTTGGTAAATATCTTAATGGTGAACTAACTTAATGAAAAACAAAGATGATCTTATTAAAAACAAAATATCAAACATTTACATTTGGAAATCTCTGCACTCTACAAGAGTCTACACAGCCCATGTGTGTATTACAAGCATTTCAGATTGCCTTCAAAGCTCAGAGTGAAAAGAAAAATACTTACAATAAGCCAAATAGAATGCATTATGTTATTAGAAAATGCATATGCTATTACACAATAATTCAGTAAAAAGAAATTTAAATCTTAGCATCACAAATTTCAACATTATCTTTAAATTTACAAAAGTATTGCAGAAATACTTGAAAGTACATTTCCTCAGGGTAAAGGTTAATAATGCACAAATAATAAAAATCTATAGCATTTGAATCCTAAAAAAGTAGTTTAAAAGAGTAGCTGGCTCAACTAAGTGATAATAGCAGGATAAATAGCTGCAGACATTTAAAGACAGGCAATACTGTAGAGAAGTAATAATTATCTCTATGGAACAATGATTCATATATGATTACCAATGTGGAACTTCATCCCGACTTCCATTAGAACTCAATCAGCACCAGTTGCAATGGAAAACAAAAGAAATATAAACACATACTGGAGCTATAAAATTACTGCTAACTCTAGACTACACACCACTACTTACTTATTTGGGCGAGTGCTTTTAAATTTAAAGCTTGTAATACGGAATGTGGGGAAAAGGGAAAAGGTTTTATGAGAAATTGATGAACAGAAGCTACACACAAATGCCTTTTCTCCATTTAATCAAAGTTTTCAATAACCAGGCTCTTTCTAAAGTAACACTTATCAATACATACGTGAAAAGCAGATGTGGGAATTTAAAGATTGAGAACTATTGTTATATTGGGAGGGAGAAAGGAGAAAAATAGAATATAGTATTGCATTTACACAAATGCCTCGGCTTGAGCTACTCTCCTGAAACAAGATGATGCGCAGGAACAAACAACAAGGCTTCCATTCCAAGCTTTCTTGAAATATAGAAGAGCAAAGGACATAAGTAACTGGTTTCTAAAATGGTTATATATTCTCCTAGCTTTAACGTGACTGCCTGCAAACACGGTTGTAGTGTTCTGCTTCTGGAAGCCAAGCAGCAGCCCACAGCACGTTCTAGCAACCTGAAACTGCAAGAACAGAAGACACAAGCTTCTTATGGAAAGATTGACCAAGTTAACTGTCATCAGGCAAGCAGGATGACTTTAATCACATTTTATAGGTACGAGATGCATTCGGTAAGAAATCCAAGGAGCAACACGTCACATGGCAAAAGATCAAGGACAGATAGCCAAGAAATACAAATGTGATCCCAGGATACCTGCATTACAACTGTACAATTTGATGCCTGGTGAGTGCAGTTAATGAACATCAGGCTCACTGATCTTGATTTTCCTTTATTCATGGTCCAATTAGATGAAGTAAACAAAGTAATGGGAGGAGCAAGCTGATAGACCAACAGGTCTACCAAACATCACACACAGCCCTTCACTTCTCTGTAGCAGAGTATCCCACAGAAGCAGTTTCAGAGTTACTACATTTGATAATATCAATCCATAAACTATGTTTCTGCAAAACCAACACTCTTTTTTCCCAAAATTCAGTTATCCAGGCTCACAGTAACCCACAAGGCCTCAGTGTTTCTTTGCACGACAGCAGCAACAGTTTGGAGAAAGTCAGAATGGCTAATTAGATAATAAATGCAAACCATCATCATTACGCACGGCAAATACCAGCCTTGTAAATAATACAAAAGCACAAAAATGTGCATTTGCAAGTTTTGACTTGCAGAAGCGAAAGCGGCAGATTGATATTAATCAATTTAAATTTGAAATAACATGCTTGGCTCAATTCAGGGTGAATAAAATGCAGTCATTTCCACAATCCCTTAAGAGTACTTAAACCCGAGGTAGATTTCCCACTTCCAGTAACACCATGCATTTCAATATAAAAAACACTACAACCACAGAATTTTACCCTGGATGTGACCAGGGAAGCACTGGGAACTGTGCCATTGGCTTTTTAAATCAATACCACACCACCCAACCCTTCACAGACAGAAAAATCCACACGGCCTAAGGTCTCCCAAACTTCCAAGCAAGTCTGCTCCTTCATACACGGATTAAACACACAGAAGGAGGATGCTGATGTCTGAATAAACACAGGGAATGAGGTCTCTCCCTCAAAAAATAAAAAAGTAATCCACTCTATAGACAGCTCACGACTCTCTCTTTGAATCAGAACCGCTCTATCAGTCATACTCCAGCCCTGGGGAACAAAGCAAGAGCTTTAATCAGAAATCAGTGAAGATTGTCAAATGAAACACCTCTTAGCACGTGGGGTAAGATGGGGAGGGACTCTTTATCAGGGAGTGGAGCCATAGGATGAGGGGTAACAGTTTTAAACTGAAAGAGGGGAGATTGAGATGAGATACCAAAAAGAAATTATTTGCTGTGAGGGTGGTGAGAGCCTGGCCCAGGTTGCCCAGAGAAGCTGTGGCTGCCCCATCCCTGGAGGGGTTCAAGGCCAGGCTGGATGGGGCTTGGAGCAACCTGGTCTGGTGGGAGGTGTCCCTGCCCTGGGCAGGGGGATTAGAACTGGATGATCTTTAAGGTCCCTTCCAACTCAAACCACTCTATGACTCTATGATTCACTGGCCATGAAATAACATAGTGCTTTGAAAATGTATATATAGTGAAGAAGCTCATTAATCTAACAACAGCCTTCAACACAACTTTTTATGCTGCCTGTTGAGAGTTGCCTTTCAGTCATCGAGAGGTAAAGCACAAAGAATTATCATAGAATCACAGAATATTTACATAAATACAAACACACACAGATTCTTTGCTTTTATTCTAGCAAAGAGACATCGGATACTTTTTTTAAACAGGCCAACTTCTTATGTCCTTTCTGTCAGCCACAGATGTCATCTCTCAGCTATACAATAAGGGTGCTATTTATCTCACCTGACTTTACACTACACTCAGAGCTCCCTTAACTTTAAAAAAAAAAAAACAAACCAACCAAAAAAAAAAAAATCTTTTAAACCAAGACATTTCCAGAGGCCAATTTATCTCATCCCAAAATAGGCTGCTGAAACAGCTGGGATGAACGACCCTCAGGAGATATCCTTTCTCTAGAATAGCTTCTGGAACTAGCTCAAGCTTCTATACCTATTCTTAGACATCTGAAGATTGACAAAAGAAAAATCTAGTCCCTTTTTGCACATTTACCCATCCCAGGAGTTGTACTGGTGCAATTGTACTGGTGCAGGTGCACCCTCATCTCCTTCTCATGCAGATGACAAACACTAACCTATTTCAAAACTGAACATAAAATCGTAAAAATGCAGAGAAATAGCAGTAAAATCAGGTAGAAATTTTTATTTATGTTCAGTATATTTCTTATTTATGTTTATTTATGTTTCACTCAGAGTTACATATTCATAAACATGCTCATAGGAGCTTTGCAAAGTCAAAGCAGCTGCTTAACTCAGCTAAAAAGAGGCCTCTGGTGGCGGTTTTGAAGTATAACTTCTCACAGTTTTATGAAATATGCATTTTGATCAAGTAATTTTCTATATAGAAACAGCTACAGAAAGCAGAGTAAGCAGTAAGAGCTGCAGTGAAATTTTTGACAGATCACTGCTCATCTCCAAAGCTTTAACCACTTCAGCCCATCCTTCTTCATGCCCGCACCACAGCTGCCAAATTAAAGTTGTGTTATATTTCCAGTTAAATAAAGAGTCTCTTTTTTAAACAGCTGTATTGAAACCTTTAGCTTTACAGTTATTTTGTTTCTAAAGATGGTTAAGAATTCAGTCAAGGTTATGAGGCCTGCTCATTCCCCGACACCAACCACTAAAGCTCCTTGAACTTGTTTGAAAATTACAAGGAAAATTCATAGAAATATTTCTATATAAAATTGCATTTTTGGGGGTAAGCATAAGAATAAAATAAGCCTCCAGAGCAAAACACATTAGACTGCCAAACGTATACAAGTTCTGTAAAATTTAATTTCCATATTAAAGCTTCATAACACTGAGCAAGATGGAAAACAGGGAACCCAAACGTTAGGGACAGGATTAGGAGCAACCCTAGAGCCTACGAGCAGTGAGAAAAGACTCCCTGCCCACTAGAATGGGACAATCATAAAATAACATAGAGAACTGTAAAGGTATGTTAAGGATGATAAGAAAGATGTGAAGGGAGACGTGTGTGTGCAGGGACTGAAAGCAGCATCAAGCCAAGGACTAAAATCCCAGCCTGTACTGACCACAAAGGACCCAGGGATGGGGTTTTTAACATCAAAATCCAAAGTCTTGCTCTCTGATAAGGCGGCAGGATGTATTTTAGCATTATTTTAAACCCTGAACCAGAATTCAAAACCAAATGTTTAGTCCATGTAACATGCATTTACTCTTCTTACATAATAGAGAACAAAAAAATACAAAACAATATATATGATATAGAGCAAAAATGTAGGCCTTTAAAAAAAATAAAAAAGAACAGTCATTATTATTTGCATTTCAACAGTTAATAGTGGGTTGGTTTTTTTTTTTGCTGTGGTTTTAAAGGAACATACACATTTCCTTACCTTACAAATGGTCTCTGTATCCCAGGGTAAGATGGTCCTCAGATCAATCACTTCACAGGACACACCAAGCTTTTCTTGAGCCATTGCTGCCACCTCTTTGATCACATGTACCTGCAAAGGCAATGCATTATCACCAGGGAAACATTTAATTTCTGTTTAAGATGTTTTAAATTATGCACACTGAATAAGAGCAGTGATTTAACGTATTACCTGCATGTTTAGGAGAAACCTGTTTCCTCGGTAATCTAATCAGCATTTATTACTCAGTTCATTCTTCTTATTTACTTCCATTATAGTATTTAGAGCACCACTTCAATCTAACTTCAACAAAGAATTGCTAAAAACAAACCTGTCGCTTTCTAGGAAAGTATCTTTCAGTGAAGAGTATCAGGACTCAGTATTTTATATTTTCAGTCAGTTTGGGGTTTAGGATAAGGGATTTTTAAAGACTATAATTAAGCTAAGACCCAAATATATCCGAGTAATGTATCATGATGCAGCAGTTACATGAAATTCTACAAGAAGCACTATGTACATTCAAAACCAGCCCTAGTAACTACACTTACTACAATTGACAGAAAGTGCAATAAATTACCAAGTGATTGTCTCCAAAGCATTATCTAATGATAGTAAGTACCACAGAAAAAATTACCTGGAAACATCCAGTCCTGACCCCCACTATTAAGCATATTGGCACTGATATAACAATCTGACCATTCACTAGTCTTCCAGCATAGTTTAATATCAACATTACAAATGCTGCATTATCTCATTATTATAATTAACTTTTTACTAAATTGAAAAAGTATTCCCCTCTAGCAAGAGGCTTGTACTGAATTAGAATACACTGGGAAAGGAATATATTTAGCAGCATATGTAAGTGCAACAAAGCAGATGTAAAACAATCCACATCTGTTAGCATCCTCTCCAGAAGGTATGTTATGACCAGAAAAGAAAGTAATACATTCAAAACTGTATTTTGACATGATGTTATACAACACTTTTAAGCAAAACATATTGTAACCTTTGGCTAACAAACATTAAGAAGCAAATGTTCTCACAGGGAAAATAACTGCAATGACAACAACTCAGATTGTCCTCCAGAAGTATTTCTGCAAAAACTATTTGCTCAGTGGATATAAGGGTAAAAAAGAATTTCTTGATATGTCAATAAACTCTGATGTTTTCCTTTGTGCTAGAATGTTTCATAACACAGGTTTGGACTGAGGCAGATACCTGTGCCTAGAAGTTGCTCGATGGAGATTAAGGGATTGGAGGCCAAAGACCATCCCCAATAAGCAATTTGGATGAGGTCATCACAGTCTGGAAGGCAACAGAATTTAATAATATGGACACAGTCGGGCAGTATTAGTTGCCTGAAGGTCAGAAAGCAGTATTAAATTCCACATAGAACAAAAATCTATGCAGAAACAAGAAGATTAAAGATTTAAACGTGCATCTACATAATGCAAATATGAACAGCTAAACACTACTTTAAAAGGTAAATCAATAAAAGTGTTGTAACAATAAAAAGTAAAAATAGCTGTAGTGTTTTTGTTTAAACTTCTAATACATCTGTGGCTGCAATACCAGGCTTTGAGAAATTTCAACAGGACGCGTGGGATGGATGTTTTTCCCTTTTCTCTGACGTACAAGTGAGAAATAATCTGAGTACACACTGAGCATCTGTCCCCACGCTGCATTATACAGCAAAAACCCAGGGTTTGCTTGGATTAGGGCTGCACATCTGTCCTCTTACTATTCACATCAAAAGACTTGCCTGTCTTAACACTCAGCCTACGTTTTCCAAGCTCCAAAGGACAGTTTTCCTGAAGGATGTCACTCCAAGTCCTCTCTGTACTACTGCCTACTGGGGAAACTCAGGATACTCAGGATACTATTAAATCACCACTGCCAGCTTTCAAGCCATTGCTTTATCAATTCTATTTTGGGAAATATGGCAAACACTAAGATTTCATCCAAACTGAGCAAAAATTTGCACTTTCCAAAGGAAACACACAGAACTCTAGAAACTGTTTTCTGCCAGAGAAGACAGTTTTCCTGAAGGATGTCACTCCAAGTCCTCTCTGTACTACTGCCTACTGGGGAAACTCAGGATACTCAGGATACTATTAAATCACCACTGCCAGCTTTCAAGCCATTGCTTTATCAATTCTATTTTGGGAAATATGGCAAACACTAAGATTTCATCCAAACTGAGCAAAAATTTGCACTTTCCAAAGGAAACACACAGAACTCTAGAAACTGTTTTCTGCCAGAGAAAGGAGCACAACTAAAGATACTGAAGATATCAAAGATTTGATATTAATATCAAATTATTGAGATATTGTTAAAGATATGAAGATATATTTAATATCAGTGCAAAGTATCAGAGACTGATAGAAATAACCATAGATATAGAGGAGATCAAGTAGTCTGAGGACAAAGAGGAGATTACAGATTTCAAACATAAAGGAAAGAAAAAAAAAAAAAACCACACACACAAAACAAAAGCCACAACCCCAGAGATCAATTCAATACACTTGTGATGAAAGCTATAAAACTCTCTCCTCTGAAAGCTTCTCAGATATAATTAGGCCAGGAAAATAGCAATTTCTTAATTATATGTTAAAGGCAATAAAAAGATTTTTCTGGTAATTTCAAACTAGATGCAAATTTCTTTCCTATAAAACAAACAGTGGAGGTTTTTTTTACCAGATTTTTCAATATTTAAACATCTTAATTTGGGTGGGCATCCAGTCATATCCTTGAACAGCTTTGGAATACAACCATTAGAATCAAAACCATGCAAACTGTCAGAATCAATTAAACATCTTAATTTGGGTGGGCATCCAGTCATATCCTTGAACAGCTTTGGAATACAACCATTAGAATCAAAACCATGCAAACTGTCAGAACCAAATAGTTTAATACAAAACTATTTGTATTAAATGTTCAGTGGATTTTAACCCTCTGCGTAAAGGAAACCCCAGGCTGCACTTGTTAAAATCCTGCAGGAAAAATCCAGATTTTTCTTTCAGCATAATCTTTGAACTCTCCTTTCCTTCCTCAGAGTCGCAGCTCACTGCCCCATTCTTAAATATACCACTTTCATAATCGCGGATAAATCACTACCCTCCTGCACAGGTACCTCCTCCACATTTCCAGATTCAGTTTCAATCATAAATGAGTAAAATCTTACACAATAAAAAACAGGTTTCTCATAAACACAAACACTGGCAATCATTTATTCAAGCATATAGTAATAGAAGATGCACATAGTTTGTTTTCTGGCATTTGAGACTGAAAGGAGCACTATGCAAACATCACCTAACCCTATTATTCTACTCTAGTCCTTACTCTCCTCTAGTCCTTATTCTCCTCTGTTCTAGCCCTCAGCCCAAGCTTTGCTGGATGACAAATACTGACCTGAGTGCCCCAAGCCACCAGTGTCACGTCACTGCCCGTCTGCAGCACCTCAGCTTGAGACAGAGGAATGGTGTAGGGCTCCACAGGCACTTGTTCCACTGAATAAATCAAAACAAAGGGAAAAATAAGCATTAGATTCCTTTACTATTCAATATTACCCCTAAAAACAGACACTAAACATTTTCTTCAGTGTTAATGCATCTAAAACAATAGACCAAAATCATATATAATATTACTTATTTCAAAGATTTTGCTGTAATTAAAAATATTTTTATTATGCTGTTAAAAACACATTCAGTGTAGTGTTTAATTTATGTTATACACCACAGCAATGAGATACACATATACACAACAACGATAGCAGTAAATCCTGACATAGTCCCAGTCAATATATCAGCATCAGATCTGGAGATGGACACTGCTATAACCAGGAAAAATAATCTCAAGGAAATGCTGCAGTTAATTCTAATAAGCACCAAGAGAGCCTTAAAATCCTACTTTAATACTCAGACAAAAGGCAAAAGCTGTGCCAGCACCCTTCTGGTGCCTCCCTCCCAAGAATGATGCTCCTCTGTTTTATGTCTAAATAAAGGGGAAAAGTTTTCAGAAGCCATCCAGAAAGTACCACCAAGAAAAGGTGATTCTAGCAGTTTTAAACTACTCTAAATATTTTTGCTCTGAAAAAAAAAAAATTAGCTGTTCACCAAAAATACATCACAATGAGAGGAAGTAGACAAACATTAGACATCTTGCCTTCTCTAAAATATTCGAGGTGGTTTCACTCAACCCGTTTACTATTTACAGATGGTAACACGTTAGGTTGGTTGCACCAGTTTGGAATCAATGCTTCAGTGATTCAATACATTGACCAGTTTAATGATTAGAACTGCGACATAAGAAATTCATATATCATATTTTAAAAGAAATATTCTTTTGATCTAAAGGTGCACTTGTCTACGCAGCAGCCAAGTCAAATAATACTTCTTAAAATAAATTCCAGTGATAAGGGGGGAAAAGAAATAAATCTTACTCAACTATTTCTAAATTAACAAAACCAATTTATAAAGAAGGCACTCTATGATTTTTGTTAACATACTTCATAGTTCATAAAGTAGTTACTGAGTTCCTGCTGAACAAAATTGCTTCTTGAACTTATGATAAAGAATCCTAGTGAGTGACACCAGCAGGAGAAATTAAGTGTTTGGCATTTCTCCTCCATTGGTAGGGCAGAACAAATACAAGCAGAATGACCCAGGTTTTTTCCTGGCTTACAAGTTACAAATGTAACTTTTCAATAAAAATAGATAGTGAATTTTATTTTATTTTTTTTAAATTAGAGCAGATGCTTTTTGCCAGTAATGATACATAAATACTAAAAAATCCACAGAATCGCTGAATGGATGAGGTAGGAAGTGACCTTTGAAGATCACCTCGTCCAAGCCCAAGGTGACCCAGAGCTGGTCATTCAGGGTCACGTCCAGGAGTAGTCCCATGCTCAGAGACTCCACCACCTCCCTGGGCAACCTGCTCCTGCGTTTCATCACCCTCACAGTAAAAAAGTTTTTTTGCCTATGCTTACATTAGAGATATCTCACTTCACCTGAACAGGCACAAAGGAGAGACACGTATTAACTAAATCATTCTTCCCAAAAACAGAACAGGAACTTCTTTTTTTTTTTTGCATAATTCAAGACCACGTGTCCAGTCAAACAAGAAAAAAAAGAAAAAAAAAATTTTCAACACGAAGTGCTTTTAAACATAGCACAAAATCAGATCTCTTTGCAAACTATTATTTTTAATGTATTAAAATATCAGTGTCTTCCTGGATATTTGAATAATAAGGAATATAGGGTGGGAAAAGAAATAGGGGAAAGGCCCATCCAGCCCTTACTCGCTGCACGTTACTGGTTCACAGTAAAGCAGACAGGCCATCTATGGATTTTGCACACTGTAAATCCTCAGGAAAAAGAAAACAGAGATCCTGAATTGGCATTGATAACTGTCTTTTTCATGGGATTGTAATCTACATGAAACCTGGAGGACAAGGACCTTATAAAGACGCCACCAGACCTTGGAGTGGAAACCCAAGGAATGGATGTGAGTGACAAAGGTTTGGAGGGACAGTGGGATGGACCAGAGGAAGGTGTACGTGATACAAAAATAGCTTCTTCTCCATGTAATGGTCTTATCCACTTAGGGAAATTAAATATATCATGCAATTACACAAAGTGAGTGACACCAGCAGGAGAAATTAAGTGTTTGGCATTTCTCCTCCATTGGTAGGGCAGAACAAATACAAGCAGAATGACCCAGGTTTTTTCCTGGCTTACAAGTTACAAATGTAACTTTTCAATAAAAATAGATAGTGAATTTTATTTTATTTTTTTTAAATTAGAGCAGATGCTTTTTGCCAGTAATGATACATAAATACTAAAAAATCCACAGAATCGCTGAATGGATGAGGTAGGAAGTGACCTTTGAAGATCACCTCGTCCAAGCCCAAGGTGACCCAGAGCTGGTCATTCAGGGTCACGTCCAGGAGTAGTCCCATGCTCAGAGACTCCACCACCTCCCTGGGCAACCTGCTCCTGCGTTTCATCACCCTCACAGTAAAAAAGTTTTTTTGCCTATGCTTACATTAGAGATATCTCACTTCACCTGAACAGGCACAAAGGAGAGACACGTATTAACTAAATCATTCTTCCCAAAAACAGAACAGGAACTTCTTTTTTTTTTTTGCATAATTCAAGACCACGTGTCCAGTCAAACAAGAAAAAAAAGAAAAAAAAAATTTTCAACACGAAGTGCTTTTAAACATAGCACAAAATCAGATCTCTTTGCAAACTATTATTTTTAATGTATTAAAATATCAGTGTCTTCCTGGATATTTGAATAATAAGGAATATAGGGTGGGAAAAGAAATAGGGGAAAGGCCCATCCAGCCCTTACTCGCTGCACGTTACTGGTTCACAGTAAAGCAGACAGGCCATCTATGGATTTTGCACACTGTAAATCCTCAGGAAAAAGAAAACAGAGATCCTGAATTGGCATTGATAACTGTCTTTTTCATGGGATTGTAATCTACATGAAACCTGGAGGACAAGGACCTTATAAAGACGCCACCAGACCTTGGAGTGGAAACCCAAGGAATGGATGTGAGTGACAAAGGTTTGGAGGGACAGTGGGATGGACCAGAGGAAGGTGTACGTGATACAAAAATAGCTTCTTCTCCATGTAATGGTCTTATCCACTTAGGGAAATTAAATATATCATGCAATTACACAAATTCTGCACCATTCTGCAACAAGGTGTCCACTGGATGGACCCCATCTAGAATTCCTGACATTTTAAATGCAAAATTTAGCTTGTTAAAAATGTACAGCGCAGTCCAGATTTGGCAGGATTTTATTCAAATGCCTTTGCAAAAAACTCCTGCCTCCACTAACAACAGTGAGAAGCATCATATGAAATCATTCTATTCATATTCTTCCATAAGAATTAAGCAAACCAGGACCACAATGTTTATACACAAAGCAGCCCGTTCATCTATTACTGGAAATAAAAATAAATTCTATTTTAAAGTCACAGATTTCACATACAGATTTGAAATAAAGCAATTAACAAAAACTTGTAACTGTCAGAGTAAAAGGGCCATCACAAGTTAATTTAAGAGGCTGCACCATCTGTTGCTTTTTTGAAAAGAGCAGTCTGAGGAGCAGAAAGAAAACACATGTTTTCTCATTTTACCTGGCTTGTCTCTATAACAACCACTGATGCAAGTCGTATTTATTTCTACACCACCAATGTCATATATAGTACAATTAAATGAAACTGAAAAGGTCAAAAAACATCAGAGTAGGTTCTCCACAAGATGTCTAAACCTGATAATGTCAAGGTGACTCATCTTCTCCTTTGATTCATAATCATTATGTGCTCTTGACACTGCACAGGCTGTTAGCTCCTTTTTTATAAATCAAAGCCTCCTTTTCCTCTTTAATTCAGATATTTTCTGAGTATCTCTGACATTTAGGGGGACGTCACCACGGCACTTCCAATAATATTATAATCTCATAAGTTAACCAGCAACAGAATTCTTTCTATACATGCACAGTTTTATATTTAACTCAGGACTTTTACCCAGAAATGCTTACATTTCTCTGTTCCTCTCTGATTTTATACAAGGCAAATTAACATACACAATACTTCTGATGACCGCCATAAGGTTATGTGGAAGGAGAGAGCATCTGCTCCCTCACGGGTGTCTGGACAAGGATCTTTTCAGTGCAAAAGGGGATAATAGGAAGAGGAAGAAGCCATAAAGAAGAAGGTGGGGGACTGGACTAGATCTCCAGAGGTCCCTTCCAACCCCATATCATTCTGTGATGGTGCAGGGACACAAACCCAAACAATAACTGATGAGGGAGGCAGGAACAAGAAGCAAACCTGCTCAGTCTCATTTATTGCCTATAAATTCTTCAAGGGTGGGTGTCAGGAGGATGGGACCAGTCTTTTTTCAGTGGTGCCCAGGGACAGGACAAGAAGGAACGGGCACAAACTTGAACATGGGAAGTTCCATCTAAACATGAGGAGGAACTTCTTTGCTGTGAGGGTGGCAGAGCCCTGGCAGAGGCTGCCCAGAGAGGGGGTGGAGTCTCCTTCTCTGGAGACATTCAAAACCTGCCTGGACATGTTCCTGTGGGACCTGCTCTGGGTGCCCCTGCTCTGGCAGGGGGTTGGACTAGATGATCTCCAGAGGTCCCTACCAACCCCAAATTATTCTGTGAGTCTGTGAATGTGGGAGTAAGATCATCTGATGGAGTACCTTGTCACATGGGATGATAAAGAAAAAGGAGAAGTTATAAACAAAATGTACAGAGACACAAACCTGAAGACAAATAACAGTCCAAGACAAGAAACGAACCTGGGCAGGAGCACTGAATGAAAGGCTATCAAGAAATTATGGGGCAAACCAAGACTTTGCAACTGATAAACACGCAGACCTGAAGGTTCAGGGCATCTGAAACTGAAGGGGGTTAGGGAGGAACAAAGTGGGAAATAGAAGGGGGTAGAGAAGGGGCCAGTTGCACATAAAACAGGGCCAGTCAGTGTGTTTGTTGGACTGAGCCCTGTCATGGTGGTCAGTCCCAGCTTCTTTTGAAATCCCGTCCTGTGATGTAAGGATTAAGTGCCAGGTACTGGGGAGACCCCAGCATGAGAAGACAAGCCACTGGGCCTACAACAGGAGACAAACCGGGCTGCAGATGCCCTGGGCCTGTGCTGTGAGCTACAGGAGCAAGCAGGGGTCTTGGCCACCAGATGCTGGGATGGGACCAGTGTGTCCCAAACACCAGCTACTGGAGGGAGGAGAGTAAAAGGCTGTTCTGTCTCCTGCAGGAGCCCTGCAGGGCTGCTGGACTGGCCAAGGTCCTCCACTCCAGAGTTCATATATCTGTATATAAGGACTATTTCAAAGTGGTTGCACATCAGAGCTAATGCAGAATATGAAGTTTATCAACTGTATTTCCTTCAAGCAAAATAGATAGTTCTCTTCTGTAATTTTGGGAACTTACTATTAACAGACACCCAGGCAAAGCTTAAGATTGTAGCTTGAAGTCCAGTCCCTCCTTCTGGTGTTACAAGGGCTCTTGGTTATCTAAAGCATGAGTTACTTTTTGAATGTACTCAAAAATGTTTTCAAAATGTTCTTGCAAAGCTGTTCCTCACTTTGGAAGCTGCCTTTCCTCCTCAGTTCATCCCAGTGTGAATGTGGTGAACCTCAGGCAATGCCACTTTGATATCCACCTTTCTCCTAGAGATGACTCAGGTGAAGATTTAAGGCCTAATTTTAGGCTTATTCATGTCTGAATAAGCATACAACATATCTAAATAAGAAAATCTGCGTTCATTTGGGAAGACATCCAGCTAAATTCATTATTCCAAGAAAATAGCAAGCAATCACAATATCCATGGGACAAGTCACACTGAATATTTTGTGTTTCAGCTCTGATTTACCATGGAAATCAGACTTATGTTTCAAAACCCTTAAGATATTTTTTTTTTAATTTTTGTGCAATGTCTTTATTGTTATGAAAAAATATGCTTAAATCTTAAAAAACCTGCCTTACCATCAATAATATAAATAAATCCATAAAAGCAATTGGTGGACCTATATAGCTCCTTGGAGGTACACATCACACGCAAAATCCCAAGGTTATACATCCTAAGCTAGGTATAAATTGTCATCCATTCCTACCATCCATTAGACGATTTCCAACAACTTGGGGGCAGAGGCAGAGGGCACAGTTTTTTGTTTGGCTGGAGAGTAGTTGGCTGGGGTTTTTGTGATTTTTTGTTTTGGTTTGTTTTACTTTATTTAAAACAATCAAAGTACTAATATCTTCAATCCACACAGACAAGGACAGATACCCTGTGTTTTAAAGACTACCCCATCTACAGCCTATTTTCAACTGAAATTTCAAAGATATTAACAACTTTGAACAAAATATCATGGATAGCTATTTAGAGGCCTCATAGGGAGAAAGAAAATTCCATTAGAGGAGAATGATGAAGCTCAAATGCCTACATTAATTTTACAGAGAGAAAACACTACTTCCCATTATCATCTTTGACACCTTAATTTTTCAATGAAGTCCCTACACACCCACTGGAACATCAGTCATGAAGTTCTCTGCAACAAACACCTCTATTCACATGAAGCTAGAATACAAAAACGTTATGGTAGGGACAATATAATTTCATTATTCAATGCCTTCGCCAGCATCACGGAAATAAAGAAAACTAATTTTGTTCCTGAGTTATTCTGCTATTTCTTTGTAGCTCTGATGTTGTACTTTCTAAATCTTTCCCCTGTTATTCGTTGATTCTCTTCGCTAGGAAGAGGATAAATTTACCAACAAAAAATTTACCAACAACTTTACTGATAGAAAAGTGCTGTTAAAAGGTCCAAAGAAAAATACATTTTGTCCTTCAACTTGAGTCCACACACAAAGTCAATGTATAAATTGGATTGACAGATTCAAGCCTATCTGGTATATAAAGCTAAATGACACAGAAACACTGAAGGTGAGTGATGGCAATCACACTTCCTTCCAGAAAAGACTCAAATCTAATGGGATAGATTTTCAGGATTTTTAGAAATTAGGCACTTCAACAAAGTTTTAACTTTGTGAATATACTGATGTTCAGTTCTCTCAGAAAAATAAAAACTGATCTGGAAACTTATTTTTATATTTATATTGCAATTTGATAAAGGATAATGCTGCTTAGGTCTACTTTTTTTTTTTTTAAACCCAAGACTGTTCAAAGCATTCTGCTTCCAGACTTGACTAAGTAGGAATCAAACTGTAAATGCTTATCTATCGCAGCCAGATTTAGAGTTTTTACTTAGTTTTCACAATTCCCCTACAAGCATAGCCCCCAAACACAGCTAGAGACAAAACAAGTCCAAGTCAAGACTTCTGCTACAGAATTGATCAGCTGTGACTAACACAATTATGTGATTAAAAAAAAACCCTGTTACTTTATTCTTTACCTGCAGCTCTGTAAAGTATTTTAGGTTCAAAGAATATGCATGGATTTTTATCCTCTATGCACGACAGCAGCAGTCCTTTGGCCTGAAGAGGACTCCTTGGAATAACAACCTGTAAAAATATTTTTTAAACAGTTTATTTAAACTGCAATTCTGCTACAAGCTTCCTCAATTAATATGAAAACCCCAAGCAATTATTTCCTTTAAATAAAACTGCATACAGATTGAGCAGTTCTTACAAAAGGAATTAACATCAGTGCCATATTACTAACATATTCCAAATGGATTTTATTTTGTTCTTTAACGAGGCTTGATTACTTCCCCTCTATCCCATAACTTAAATAATAATGGACTCTCTTCCAATAAGGTAGAACTAACATCTTAATAACGTTTTGAGGTAGAAGGAACAAAAGAAAGTCAGCCAGGTAAAATAAATAAATAAATGAATAAATAAATAGTAAGAATAAATAATTAAATGTTAGTTTAGTAAAATTAATGCAGATGTATGACAAAAAAATTCAGCTAAGTGATCCTCAGATCTGCCAGAGCAGGCCTAGGTGGTGTTCAGACTTAGTCCAGTAAGTTTTGAACACTAAAAAAAGAAATAGTTATTTAAAGTTTACTTCCTTTGCTTATGGTGGAAGCCTGAAATTTGTTCTGAAGATGAACAAATACCGAAAAATACCTGTAACTATTATCAAGGAAAGGAAAACTAGGTAAGGCCTCCAGATGTAATCTGAATACTTGGAAGGAAAAAGTAGAATTGATTTGCCAACAGAAAAGCTAATTTTGGATGATCTAAGAAACCGTTGATTATGAACAGAAAATTACCACATTATCATAGAAAAGCTAATTTTGGATGATCTAAGAAACTGTTGATTATGAACAGAAAATTATCACAGTTTAAATGAAAATAGAACCTGAGAGCTCAATTGCCTCAAATGAGAAGGATCAGCTAATTTACATCCCAGAAATCTCAAAGAGCTGGCACATGCCTTGTGAAGTCTACTGGCAAACATTTTTATAGCTGCAAAGTTAGAAGTGGCACCTTCCGACTGAAAACATTAGTTGTAGCTCTTGTTTAAAAAAAAAAAATAAAATAATTTAAAAATCCATGCAATTACAGACATGTTAACTTACTGCCTTCCAGGAGTTTCCAAGGCTTCAAAATATTTTTGAGAGTAAGAACATTTAATTATATAAAAGTAACAGAAAAGAATCAAAACACAACCTAAGTCTGCTATCACATCAAATTAACTTGACAAGCGATTTTTCTAAACAAGGGAGAAGTACTCTATTAATATTTCACCGAAGCATTTGGCAACAGACACATGGGAAATTACCCAACTGATGGATGTTACTAGCACAGCTCCCTAGGGATCATTTTTAGGATTTTATTTACCGTATTCATTTACAATGTTAAGGCAGGACGTGGTAATGAAACCTATTCAAAAGCTGAGAGTCACTTGTCACTAGAGAGGATGATACCAAAAAGACCTAGTTCACCTTGGGGACATGATTGACAAAAAGAAACTGACCAATACATATTGAGAAGTCACACAAAAAGACCTAGTTCACCTTGGGGACATGACCAATACATACTGAGAAGTCACGCATTTAAGAACTACATTGTTGTTATAAATGTAGGATAAATGTATATTCATAAACATATATTTAGAATAAATATAAATTCAGATCCGAATTTATTATCTGCTCCAAGGGTGACCAGGACACTATGCAGTACAGCCCTAAAAAGCACACTAATACAACCAAGGTAGTGTTAGTGCTATTGCAAAAATCAGTGCTAGGCACTCAGCTGGAATACTTCACGACTATAGCAACTGTTTTGAAAGAAAATAAATGGAACAGGTGCCAAAAAGAGCTTCAGAAATTCTTAACATCTCTGTGATAGTTTGATTTGTTTAGTCTGAGACAACAAAGACTAATGGGAAAACAATTGCTCTGTTTGCATATGAAAGTGAAGATGAAGGACAGATAAGTTAAATATACAAGTCAGTCGGGGACAAATTGAGGCTGGAAATGAAAGGAAAGCTTCCAGCGACAGCAAATATCCTGTAGCAGCCTTACAATGCAATAGAGTGAGTACAGGCATTTTGGAAAACAGTCTGATCCCTTACGACGTACATCATCGCAACAGCAGACAAAAGATACAACCATCCAGCAATGTCCTCATCAACCCAACAAGCCTTGTCTTAAGCACTAATGACTACAGTTTTTCCTCTGCACAGCCCAAGCCCCGCAAACTCCCTTCTGCTTGGGGGAACCCAAACCTCACCTCTCACTTCAGAAAAAAAAACCAAAATAAAAATCTGAAGTCAGGAACCTGCCACAGAGTTTAATGAGAGGGCAGTTTTGAAAACCATTCTCCCCAAAGATCAATCCTACCCTTCCCACCTTGTAATACAGGGCCTTTCCTCCCATAACTTGGAGAAAATATGCATAGAAATGGCAATTTTTCAAATGCATCTGAACCAGAAGTTCATTTTCATTTCTGGATTTGTATGTCAAAGGCTGGGTTTGGGTTCACTCAAAAATAAGACCTTCAACCTTGAAGATAAAGCCTTAAGCATTATTAACTACATCAATGCAAAAAATGTTAAAGGAACAACATTGTTTTCACAAAGATACTAAATTCAAAAGATGGTCTAAAATACTTCTCTGTGCATCAAAAACTAGTGTATCAGAAGATAAAGCCTTAAGCATTATTAACTACAGCAATGCAAAAAAATGTTAAAGGAACAACATTATTTTCACAAAGATACTAAATTCAAAAGATAGTCTAAAATACTTCTCCGTGCATCAAAAACTAGTGTATTGTTCCACCAGTTCCACAAAATTTAAGGTGCTCTTTACCCTTAACTGAGGTGAGAGCTGTTAGTGGTAGTAGCTTATTTTAGCACCTTACTCAAGGAAAACTGAATGAATGTGAAATAACAAAAGGAGGAAAGATCAGAGATGAGAGAAAAGAAATTGAAGTATCTGGAGTGCTAAAACACAATCCTGACTTGCTAACTTATTCAGAAGATGAAGCACAGTAGCAGTAGGTTGCCATGAATGAGAAAGAGTTTTAATCTGTAGACCACTAAATCTCAGCTCTTGGTTCTGTATAAAGATTTGAGATTGACCAACAAGATCAGCACAGATTAGCTAGACCTGGCATCAGTAGCTTAATCATATGTTACCTTGTGTTTCTGTACTCAGAAACCAATGGAGAGCTGACAAAGGGGGCTTTATTAACCTGAGATAACCATATCCTGCCCCTCCCTCTTCTCCAGGAAAGTTTTCCATCTAAATACTAGGAATCTTAGCTTCAAGGGATGCCACCGTCTCCAACAGAAAACTTCCCTAAAGTTATCATTCAGAGAATCACAGCACAGTTGAGGAGGGAGGAACCTCCAGAGGTCATCTGAACCAACCTCCTGCTCGAGCAGGGCCACCTAGAGCTGGCTGCCCAGGACCACGTGCAGGCAGCTTCTGAATGCCTCCAAAAAGCCCATAAATACAAAGTGCTGTTATCTATTAAAGATTGCTTTAATAATGGATATAAATTATTCAACTCCTAACACTGTTTAACTTTTATAACTCGGAAACTTCTAAAAGAGTTTTTAATTAACATGTTCAGATTTCTTGCTGTGGTCTTTCACTTCCATTCTTCTTCCCCTGCCTGCACCCAGACTCCTTATTAGTCAGGTTCATTAAAAAAACAATCAAACACACCAAAAAAAGTAAGAGTTCCCATACCTTTATTCCTGGACAGTGAGCAAAGAAAGCTTCTGGACTTTGAGAGTGATAGAGCGCACCATGTCCCACACATCCCCAGGGGGCTCTGATGGTGAGGTTTCCACAATTAAACAGGTCTCCAGAGCGGTAACGGTATTTTGCTGCTTCGTTAACAATCTGGGAAGATTTATACACAAAAATAATATTCAGTCCAACACCTTTAGCTACGTGCCACGAAGCCTCTACCGTACACAAGGTGTAACTACATCACCTGCACCACACATGGGATTGAGAGGACCAAGTTAGAAGCAAAGGAATCCTTTAAGTCAGTGGAAAGGCAAACACTCTCCAAGGCAAGTGAGGCAATAATTTAGGGTGCTCAGATGAGATGCCCAGACCTCAGGAGCAGCCACAGAACCCAGTTTCCCCATTCCCATACCATCAATCAGCCCAGTTCCAATCACTAGGCTGTCCTACATGGCTGGCCACAGCAGCACAGAGAAGGGAGAGATGGTGTTGGGCAGCTGAGGAATTGAAAGCTGCTGAAGCCAAGGCAGCCACAAAACCAAAAATAAAAACAAACAAAGAGATATTTGCTCCAAACCACATCTTTGATTTCCATTACTTAGTGAGCCTTCAAACTGGCCTTGGTACTTTCCTGTTTACTTAAAGCACGCATAAACATTACAGCTGTGGATATATTTGTAAAAATTACATACTCAAACCAAATATTAAGGCAAATAGCAGTGTAATTTAAACAGTCACAAGATTTCTCTTTACTTCTCTCAAACTTATTGGTACTGACCTGATCAAATGCTGGAAAAATGTAATCTGCAAACTGAATTTCTGCAATGGCTGTAGCACCTGCAACAGCAACTCCAATACCAAAGCCAACAATTCCTTGTTCACATAAGGGGGTGTTGAAAACTCTGTCTTTACCTATGAACAAAAAACAAAAACAAAAACAAATAACAACAAAAATTCCTTTAACACACCAGCTCAAAGTGGAAGACTTAAATTATAAACAAATCACCTGCAGATAAGCACATGGCTCTTTAGATGGGATTTTTCAGGTGTATGAACAATAAACACCCATTAAAGCATTAAAAACTGAACATACTCAAGGGGAGATGGATCTACAAGAACACCTGTATGAAAACATGCTGTCTTTTCCCCCTTTTCCTAAGGTAAGGCTGTGCTTACTAAAGAATTTGGGTTGTCTCCAAGGTAAGAGGAAAAAAATCAAAGCTGTTCCTGCTGTGGAAGACACAAGACTGGAAATCGAGATATTCCGGGGGTTGGGCTTACCCTGCAAGAGTGCAAAAAGGTCATTTTAGCCCATTTCTGCACCTCAGTAATTTGAGGTTCCAACCTGCATCACTCTGACAGACGGGTGAAGATAAAATTGTTCAGTTCATGGGGTTAAAAACAAGGAGGATGAAACACCGTTACAATATCTTCCATAAGACATATTGCAAATATTTGCCAGCAGCATTGTACTCAGTCAGCAGATCAAGAAATTAATTATGCTATTAAATTTTCCTTTTAGAGCTCCGTGAAACAGACAGTAGGTTTGTGCAGGAGCACATCAAGCATGAATACACCACGACTTCAAACTGGATGGAAAAAAGCGAGCGCGGTGCACATCAGCAGCTAGGAAATCGGTTAAACAAAACTAAATGACCACCAAATACCTAACTAATAAAAGAAAGACTGAACTAATCAATTAATAATTGGGAAAGTCATTACTATTAAGACTCCTAATTTCAGTCGCTGCCAGTTAATGAACTAGAGAAAGGAAAATTAAGAAGGTTTTAGAAAGGTGTAAGAGCAGAACCATTAGCCACAGCTGTATGTACGACGCACTAAAGGGAGGCACGTTTTACAAGTCCTTTAAATACACATCTTTCACCTCCACAGATCACCCAGCACAGCACTGTCACCACAGCCAGCTCAGTAATTAAAACGGAATTCCAGATCAACAAAATTATTGGATAGCTTTGAAAGAAAGTGAGGGTTTGTTGTCTGAATCTCAAACACACCCAGCACTACCCTGATAACTCTGAATCCTCAGAGAACATTTTACAAGCAGAAAAACCTGCCAGCTCTTATTTCCAAGGTATCTGAGCAAGCTGATGTCAGGAATTTCCAGGTGTGGGTCATCTGTACTTCGCTTCGTATCTTCTGGAAGAAAAATAATCGTTTCTACAACTACTGTGCTCAAATTTTGTTCAGACTAGAAATGGCACAGGAAGGGAGAATGGCAGTAACTTCATAGTGCTACCATTTATTCTTACTGGATATTCATTTTAGTATATATATGTATATATACTAAAATACTACATATATATATAGGTTACTAGCCTGCATATCTCTATTTCTCTCCTACCAATACGTCTGGCACACACATAAAACCAGCCCCAGCCCTGAAAGATTTTTCTCATTCCAAGCAACAGAAAGACAGACCGCTCTGGGAAACCCAGAAGCAGGGAAGATACTTCTAGAAGACATAACTTGTTGTTAATTGTCCTGGTAATTAAGTTAGACTCCCTTCTGACAGATATCAGTTAACAAAAATCAGTTCCAAAAGCTTCATGGAGAAATCACTTCTTCCCTGAAGAGCTGACAGAAGGGGAAGGTTTCAGTCACGCCAGTCCCGTGCTTCTCCCATGCAGAATAAGAAACTTTGGCTGTCAGGGCTATTTAGTCACATTTCTCCAGAGTAAATAAATCAGTAAATTAATCCTGAGGATGGAGAAGGAAAATGATGCCATGGAATGATGAAAGAACTCCTATAATGAGAAGGCAAGACTATTTTTGAACTGAGAGAGGGTGTCCTGTGGAAACTGGTCTCACTCCTGCACCCATACCCATCTCTGTACAACTATGAACAGTTGGCAAACTTCCCCCCTCCCTCCTTTTTAATTACAGATCTTATTTCCCTCCTCTTTCACTCATGCATTTAAATTTTAATCTAAAACAGCTCATATTAAAATAATCCAAAAATGTGTTAACATCACCAAGACACATTACACTTTCCTACCTCCTAGAAGTGTATTGGCAGACAAATAGATTTCACTATTTACATGATAATTTGATATAGGACATGACCAGCAAAAAAAAAAAAAAAAAAAAAAACACTGGAAAAATAAACTATAGAAGAGACTGTAGGAAAAAAGAAAAAAAAAAGGAAATTAACATTAAATTTAATTTTAAAACTTAGCACTGTTATATTGAAAACAAAACATTCAATTGGCTGCCTTCTCTTTGTGTGAATTTCTATTCTATTTTAGCACATACTGATTTACTGAAACGCAGTTAAATCTGGTTTAAAACTCAACCACGTAGCCTGCATAAATAGACTAATGCCTGAGCAGAATAAGAAAAAAAACCAAATTGTTCAGAACTGCCCAGATGTCAGATCACACCAAGCTCACCTAATCTTATTCTTTATTAACAGATTTTTCAGAGTACAATAAATTGGCCTTAAACATTGTTATATGAATAATTTTATATCATCACACAAACACTTAAGTGTATTTGAACAATTCTGTAAAATGAGCTTTCAACTTACAAAAAACTGAAAATTAATTGTTTAATATCAAGTTGTGATAGGTCAACGGCTTTAAAAGCATGTTAGACCCACCACAGCAGCTTGCCCCTCTAATTCAGAATATTAGAGAGATCCTAAAAAACTGCCAAAATACCACTGATATTTTAAATTAGAGGCAGCACGATGCTGTCAGTGGAGTACAATGACACAAATGAATTATCAATATAACAAATGTGAAATACAACATGACAGTTATAACATGATAAGCTCAAAGTGCCCATTTGGACTTTGAGAATTAAATCCTGAAGTACAAAAACTTAACATGGCTTAAAACAGCAAAGAAAGAGCCAGGTCATCGTCACTGAATGCGATCCATTATTCAGGAATGGGTTTGATTTTACATGTACAGCAATAATACCGGCTGCTTCTTACAACCTAAAGCTCTTCAAACCTTGCAAACCCAAAACTCTTCAATGCTCATTAAACAAGAAAACAAGCCTTGGATAGAATTTCAAGGGCTGGGATTTTGTTTTTTTCTTTAATAAAATCTAGCCTTTTAAGAGAAAAAGGTACACCATTAGGATAAAATAAATTTATTCATTCCCCCAAATATTGGAAATCATATGGCAAGGATTCAACCTCCTATCTTCATTGAAAATCATTTCTAAAACAAATATAAAAGCTTTAAACACTGAAAATGTAAAGGCATTAAGCCTATGTATTTTTAGTTACTTTATTTCACATTTTTTTATTTTTCACATTTTTCCCAAAACATGAAAAGGAAGTCAATTTTGACAAACAGCCGTTCACACCATCCTTTGCAAACCGTTCACCCCGCTGAATCCCGACTCAAGCAGACAAACCACCCAGAGATGCTTTGCCCTTCCCTATTTCATTTCCAGACCCATGAAGAAATGTTTCCTCAAAGATACTCTTCTCCCATGACCTGTGTCACCCTCAAAGCTGGGAACACGCTCACACAAGCTCCACCAGCTGATTGTCACTCCACGTGACAGCAGCACTTTGGTGTAATTATTTAAACACTGAAAATGTAAAGGCATTAGGCCTATGTATTTTTAGTTACTTTATTTCACATTTTTTTATTTTTCACATTTTTCCCAAAACATGAAAAGGAAGTCAATTTTGACAAACAGCCGTTCACACCATCCTTTGCAAACCGTTCACCCCGCTGAATCCCGACTCAAGCAGACAAACCACCCAGAGATGCTTTGCCCTTCCCTATTTCATTTCCAGACCCATGAAGAAATGTTTCCTCAAAGATACTCTTCTCCCATGACCTGTGTCACCCTCAAAGCTGGGAACACGCTCACACAAGCTCCACCAGCTGATTGTCACTCCACGTGACAGCAGCACTTTGGTGTTGTCTAATAAGGTAAATGTCACTGTCCTGTGGAGGCCCCATCTGGAGCACTGGGTCCAGTTCTGGGCTCCCCAGTTCCAGAAGGACAGGGAACTGCTGGAGAGGGGACAGCAGAGGCTACAGAGATGATGAGAGACCTGGAGCACCTCTCTGATGAGCAGAGGGTGAGGGACTTGGGTCTTGTTAGTCTGGAGAAGAGAAGGCTGAGGGGGGATCTGATCAACACCTATAAATACTGAAAGGGTGGGTGTCAGGAGGATGGGGCCAGTCTTTTTTCAGTGGTGCCCAGGGACAGGACAAGAGGAATGGGCACAAACTTGAACATGGGAAGTTCCATCTAAACATGAGGAGGAACTTCTTTCCTGTGAGGGTGGCAGAGCCCTGGCAGAGGCTGCCCAGGGAGGTGGTGGAGTCTCCTTCTCTGGACACCTTCCTGTGGGACCTGCTCTGGGTGACCCTGCTTTGGCAGGGGGTTGGACTGGATGATCTCCAGAGGTCCCTTCCACCCCCATATCATTCTGAGATTATTAAGGAAAAAGCAATATTTTACTAAAAGCAACTTTTAAAGAATTACTTCATCCTCCCCTGATTTATTTTTACTTAAATCAAAAAGGATTTATCATTCTGATTTTTCTGAGCAAAGAGTTAAGTACCCCACAAATGTTCAAATTCCCACTGACCCCATGTCTAAGGGGCAACAGCTTTCAGGCAGTCTTACAGTCATCTTCTCATCCTCCAAGAATAAAAAGTTTCATAGCAACCTAACAGAACATGTTTACAGACATATGTAGTCGATTATTCTGCATTAATGTCTTGGCCTGCTTCATCTTCATTTGCTCCAAGCCGTCAGGAAAAAAGTATTTCAGATTTCAGTATCTGCAATGAAACATGTTCCTGTCTTAATTTAACTTCAAAAATGAGATATTCAAACAATATCAGGTCTCCTGTGATGTTAACACACCACCCAAGGCTCCAACTCTGAGTAATTTCACATCAATCTAAGAGCCTACACTGGACAATTTGAGTGGTTTAAGGAGTGTTGCTGGTGATTTAGTCGGAGGAGGGTTTGTTTTTAAGAAACTTCTACTACACTTATGCTAAAAAAGACATCTTAAAGGATGTCAGTACTAAGTAATATTAATAATATACCTGGACAGCATTTTATTTGTCCCCGTGATCTCATGAACTTACATTTAAAACATCCATTAGAAGTCAAATAGTCGAACAAGATAAATATATTCCATCCTCATCTGCAACAACCATAAATGCATGCGGAGAAACAGAGGACCAGCAAGAAAAGGAAGTCCCAGCAGATGAGCCTCTTCAGTACTCACTGGGGACTTCATACAGAAAATTCAGAAATTACTGATTTCAAATCAGTCTTGCCTTTAAAGACCTGTTCTAACCCTAAAATATCTAGAGGTTTCCATAGATGTACATCTACCTAAGTCTACTAACTCTACTCCTCATCATGATTTAACATAATCTACCCAGAAATCTGACTTTCTTGGTCCTACAATCCCTTTTAATCCCTGTTCTATCTACCACTGGGGGTGCTTGTTATTTTCCATTTCTCTGACACTGCCTGAGAGGGCAAGCATCACAGCAAGCAGTTTGGTAAAGCCACACTCAGCTCTATTAGACCTCCCAGGTGAACACTACACAGTTCTAATAATTTCTTATTAGTTTTAATTATTTTTTCCTACCACTTCTTCTACTGATATCCTAGTCACAGTTTACCTCTCAGTCTTGCACCCTTGCATAACCACGTGCTGTGCCATTTTAAAAGCTGCTTTTTCCAGAACTGCCCAATAAATCATTTCACCTACCTAACAGATGAAAAGTAATTATATGACACCAAGAAATATTTCATATGCAAATAGCTCGTAACTTCTTATGATGAATTTTACCTACTGTGTGCAGGATAACACAATTTATAGCATTGAGCTTTACTCCTCTCCTGCTCTTCTCCAATTCTGTATCCTCCCAGGATTGCACAGTCTGAGCCAAGAACATTTGTGTGTGCCCAGACGTTCACAGCAGATTTTGAGGGCTCAGCCATAGCCCTGGAGAAGCTCTGCCAACTACACCACGGAGCAGGCAGGTCTCAGCCTCATTTAACTCAATTTAACATCTCAAGTCAAGTGCAATGAGTTGGGTCTGTTGCAGGAGAAACAAATCATAGAACGGTTAGAGTTGGAAGGGACCTTAAAGATCATCCAGTTCCAACCCCCTGCCCTGGGCAGGGACACCTCCCACCAGACCAGGTTGCTCCAAGCCCCATCCAGCCTGGCCTTGAACCCCTCCAGGGATGGGGCAGCCACAACTGGGCCAGTGCCTTACCACCATCACAGGAAAGAATTTCCTCCTAATATCTCATCTCAATCTCCCCTCTTTCAGTTTAAAATTGTTACGCCTCATCGTATGGCTCCTCTCCCCGATCAAGAGTCCCTCCCCATCTCTCCTGGAGCCCCTTTAGGTACTGGAGGGCTATATCCTCACAGTGTATATGCAGCCTATGCTTTCAAAAGAAGTTCAACATTTAGTTACTTTGAATTAATTTTGCATTCAAATTTTAATTAGCAACTAATTCCACAGCGAATTGCCACCACTTTTTCCTTTTTCCAAGTCATCACCTTATGGCAATAAGATAGATGAATCAGAAAGCTACCAAAAACTGTGAAGCAACTATTCTCAATACAAATTAATGCTGCTAAAGAAGTACTCAGGAACAAAATGCTGAATGACCAGCAACCTGTGATGGAGAACAGGGTCAGAACAGAGATTGGCAAGCATTAAACTAAAATCACTTGCACAAAAAATAGATCCTTCTGAAGCACTAATTGCCACAGAATTGCCCAAAGAAAAGGACACCTGTTCCAACAGGTAAGAACAGGAATTCCTCACGGGTTTATCATTTATTCCACTGAAATAACCAACCCTTCTGAAGAGTACTTCAATAAATTGGAAATTAAGAATAGCTGAGGGGTAAGTTTTCCTTTTAAGTCTTCCCCAGTTACTAATGCCAAGGCATTCATACATTCGAACAGACAGGAATATTTGAAATAGCAGTTTCAGCTCAAAGTGTTCTCAACACATCATTCTCTTACTCAAGACGGTGCATTTTTCTTCCAAGAGCTCCATAAATCCAAGATGCACTTTCACCTCCTCTTCCCCAAGATTCCCTTAGGAGAAAAGCAGGTTTATTGCATTTTTATTTAACCCTCACTCTCAATATCGGGAGTCAGAAGAACTGCTGGAGCACAAAGAAAACATTGCCACGGACTGGGAGTAACCTCCTCAGTTATCTGTGAATACTCATCATCTGTATTTTCTAGGAAAACTTAGTAGATTCTTAAAATTGTTCACAGCATGAGTATAACATTAAGCATTCACTCAGCTGTCAGGCATACAGCCCTCTGGATGAGGGAGGACGCAGGAAAATTTATTTATAAAGAGCTCTAACTTCCTAAAGCAAATAGGGAAAACTTGCTTTTCTGGCCCTCTCCCCAACTTCACATTTCCCATCATTTTTAACAAAGTGGCATCCCGCCAAAAGCTAAAGAATAAACCAGAAATATTAAAATATATTATCTAATTATCTCCCTTTCTCAAGGAAGAAGTGGGAACAGGAGGGGCCAGGGGAGGTTAACGCATATGGTGTAATGGCACAGCTCTGAATGTCAATAAACTCACATTTAATCCTCCCACAATGAAAAAGCAGGCAGAGAGCAGTGTAAGCAACAGGGAAGAGCAGTTTCTTTTCAGGGACATGGCGACAGGTGAAAGAATGACGCAAAAAGAGGAAACTAATTACACAAGGAGAAAAAACACCTCACTCCGACAGCAGTCAAAATGCTGGAACAAACTGCCTAGAGAGGTTGCACAAGCTCCTGCCTTGAATATATTCAAAACTCACCTGAACAAGACCACAAACAACCTAAAGTGTCTCTGCGTTGAGCACCGGTTGGGACCAGGTGACCTTCAAGGTGTCTTCCTTCCAACCCTTATTATTCTATGACTCATTAGCAGCCCCAGGCAGGGTTACATGCTGACTACCCAAACTTTTTACGCCTGTACCTGTCCTGCTGATGGAAGGGTTTCATGACGTTGATAAAACAGCACTGATTCAGCTCCACGCTGCCAGGAAAACATTCAGTAAGCACCTCACATCAAAGCGGCACATCTGCTCACCAGAATTTCTTTTTCCTGATGAGTATGCAGGTAGCCCCACTCTGCATTGAATTCCTTCTGATCCTCTGGCTCCTATACCCAGTTGTACCACTCTAAAGCAAAAAGAAAAAAAAAAAAAAAGAAAAAAAAAAGCCTGATGCCAAACTGCATCAAGGCATTCAAGTGTTCCTCCAGCAAAGATTAATAACGTTCCTTGCCCAACCACAAATAAAATTTGCAGTGAGAAGCACACTTGCAGAAAAGCATAACTGAGTATAAAGTTATACGTATGAATCACAGAATGAATCACAGAATGATCTGGGGTTGGAAGGGACCTCTGGAGATCATCCAGTCCAACCCCCTGCCAGAGCAGGGTCACCCAGAGCAGGTCCCACAGGAACGTGTCCAGGTGGGGTTTGAATGTCTCCAGAGAAGGAGACTCCCCCACCTCCCTGGGCAGCCTCTGCCAGGGCTCTGCCCCCCTCACAGCAAAGAAGTTCCTCCTCATGTTTAGATGGAACTTCCTATGGCGTTTGTGCGCGTTCCCTCTTGTCCTGTCCCTGGGCACCACTGAAAAAAGCCTGGCCCCATCCTCCTGACACCCACCCTTTCAGTATTTATAGGTGTTGATCAGATCCCTCCTCAGTCTGCTCTTCTCCAGACTAAAAAGACCCAAGTCCCTCAGCCTTTCCTCATAAGAGAGGTGCTCCAGGCCCCTCATCATCTGGGTAGCCCTTTGTAGCCATCTTTGTGTGAAGCTGTATCAGATGACAGAACACTTCCTTGCAAAAATTGATGTCTACCAAACGTTTATATGTGGGTATAACCAAGGGACTATATATCAGCTTTATTTATTTAAGAGGCTTGGGTCAGTTCCATGCATTTTCAGACTACAACATGACAAGGGATCCCACAGGAAAGTGCATAACAGTTACCAAAGCAAAGTATTACAACATGTTAATGAGAATTCTGCTGTAAGAGGCTGGGTACAATATCCTGATGACAAACCGAGGAATAAGCCAAACTGTGTCAGATACAAGGAACACTCTCCCCCACTCCTGAGCACCAGGAGTGTAGAAGTACTTTATAGGAAACCTGAAATCCTGCTGGACCTACCCTAAATTGTGAAGCAACTATTCTCAACACAAAAGCAAGGATAGATGACAGAACACTTCCTTGCAAAAATTGATGTCTACCAAACGTTTATATGTGGGTATAACCAAGGGACTATATATCAGCTTTATTTATTTAAGAGGCTTGGGTCAGTTCCATGCATTTTCAGACTACAACATGACAAGGGATCCCACAGGAAAGTGCATAACAGTTACCAAAGCAAAGTATTACAACATGTTAATGAGAATTCTGCTGTAAGAGGCTGGGTACAATATCCTGATGACAAACCGAGGAATAAGCCAAACTGTGTCAGATACAAGGAACACTCTCCCCCACTCCTGAGCACCAGGAGTGTAGAAGTACTTTATAGGAAACCTGAAATCCTGCTGGACCTACCCTAAATTGTGAAGCAACTATTCTCAACACAAAAGCAAGGATTTAATGCTGCTAAAGAAGTACTCAGGAACAAAGTGATGACTGACCAGTAATTTCCAGTAATCATAGAATGGTTTGGGTTGGAAGGGACCTTAAAGACCATCCAGTTCCCACCCCCTGCCCTGGGCAGGGACACCTCCCACCACACCAGGTTGCTCCAAGCCCCATCCAGCCTGGCCTTGAACCCCTCCAGGGATGGGGCAGCCACAGCTTCTCTGGGCAACCTGGGCCAGGCTCTCACCACCTTCATAGTAAAAAATTTGTAAAAAATGAAAAAACATCTTATGAATCTGCCTTGTAACCATGCCCATCCCTTGCTAATGCAGAGCATGTGCATGAGAAAAATCAATAACATTGATCTGCACTCGGTGCTTCCACACCAGTGTGAAAACTCCTTGCCAGGTTTTGAGGATTTAACGTTTCTACGAATGAGAAAGGAGATCTTTTCTAATAAACAACTAGTGTGTAATGTCAGCCTGGTCACTGGAAGATGGCTCTGAATCAAGTTAAATTAAGATTAACCAGCTTCTCAAAGTGCTTCTGTTCCAAAGCTGCTTAGACAATTGACTGCGCTGGGGTCAGTCTTGCCCTTTTTGGCCCTTCTAGGTTTCTGAGAAATTACTTCCAAGAAAACTCCCAGTGTTTTACTCCCTGTAATAAAGTCTGCAGCACCTTCTTCAACTGAAGTGGTGATAATTCCCACACTCATCACCAGCTTCAGAGGCAAAAAAAAAACCAGCGGACGTACTAAACGAGTCCCACTTGACAACTACAGCTGAACCCGAGGGCAGAGTGATGGCAGGACCGACCAAGGAAACAAAGAATCACTAAATTCTACCTAAGAAAAAGTTAATGTGTAAAGACTGAGACCTTAAAACAACTGGTAAAACACTGCGCTCGCAGACCTGGTATTAATACAGACCGTGAACACTAGTTATGCTCAGATCACATCTCATCTTCCACACAGAAAGTTTCGCCCTCCTTGACATTATATTACTAAAATATTATTTTTAAATGTTTCACTGCAAATACTTTCTGAAGCGGAAAATTCCGTTTTTATGAAGTTCAGCACCACATACTTTTTTTTGCCCAACAATGTATCTTGAAATATTTTTTAAAAGCATTAGAACAGCTTTCTTCAGTTCTATACTGAGTATCAGGTTCTATATGTAAAAGCATATCCTTTATCTTTCCCTCAAACAGGTTTACAACATATTTATTATGTTTCTTTTTATATTAGGAAGTCCCAAATAAATAAAATGTTGTTTCCAACATTTCCGACACCAGCTACACTAACGGAACAATTAAAAAAATTAAAATAAATTCTATTTAGCTCTGACACAGACTGATTTATATCAATATCCCACAGTGTGAAAGGACACACTACACTGTATCAAGTTCTCAAATAACTTTTCTTTTTTTCTAACTGTAAATCTTAAGAAAAGAAATGGCTATTTAAGATGAAAATGAACAAAATGTACTATTGGGTAATGAGCCTGGAACACGTTCTCCAGATGTTACTGTTCAAAGACATTTATATAAATCAGAACAAAATCCAGATCTTGCCAAACAGCTCTGGAAGAACCAGACAAGCTGCAGAATTCTGCGCTTAAATCCATCCACAAAGAAACAAGGATAACCAAACTCCAGACCACTTATGTTTTACTTAATATGTACACAAAACTAACCATTTGTTCCACTCTCAGCTTAAGTGTAACATGTCAAAAATTCTGAACTACTTCATTATTCCCTTCTGCTCTGCTCTGGTGAGACCCCACCTGGAGCACTGCATCCAGCTCTGGAGTCCTCAGCACAGGAAGGACATGGACCTTCCTGTGGTCCAGAGGAGGCTACAGAGATCCTCAGAGGGAGGGAGCCCCTCTGCTGCAAGGACAGGCTGAGAGAGTTGGGGAGGTTCAGCCTGGAGAAGAGAAAGTTCCAGGGAGACCTTAGACACTTTTCCAGTCCCTAAAGAGACTCCAGGAGAGATGGGGAGGGACTCTGGATCAGGGAGGGGAGCCATAGGATGAGGGGTAACGGTTTAAACTGAAAGAGGGGAGATTTAGATGAGGTATTAGGAAGAACTTCTTTGCTGTGAGGGTGGTGAGAGCCTGGCCCAGGTTGCCCAGAGAAGCTGTGGCTGCCCCATCCCTGGAGGGGTTCAAGGCCAGGCTGGATGGGGCTTGGAGCAACCTGGTCTGGTGGGAGGTGTCCCTGCCCAGGGCAGGGGGTTAGAACTGGATGATCTTTATGGTCCCTTCCAACCCAAACCATTCTATGATTCTACAAATATGTTAGGAAGGACCAGCACTTACATAAAAGAGGATGCAAAAAAAAAAAAAAAAAAAGAAAAAATCTCCTAGTAAAAACCCAGAGTGTCTTCCCACCTATAGAAGCAATACCCAACCACTAGCAGCTTCTGGGAGGCAGAATACACGACCTTAGTACACCACATTACAGGCCCCAACCAGTCCATCCCAGTTGTGTTCTTGTACTTCTTGCCCTGGCACTGAAACATTTGGCACCAGGAGACCAGAGACAGAACCTCCACTGACAGATCTCTGCTTCCTCCCCAGTAACGTTCCAGGAAGTCTCCGCAATAAGCAATTTCCTGAAATCACTAACAAACAAACAAAAAGATTTACAATTTAAATATTTTTAAAGTATTTTATGGATATCCAATTCTTAGCCAAGAAACTCCACCAAATACCATAACAACCTGGGGACGACCTTATCTCCTCACCCATGTTTTCCCCCATAGGCATTTCATTTCAACACAGAACTTTTCCTCAGAAGCTTTCTATGGCTCAAGTTCATAAAACAACATCACGTTCAAGTGGGTACTTTTCTCTGAAGAGCGACCACCTCAATTTTAGAGAGGCTGCTGTCCCTTGGGCATAGTTAGGTACAGTCATCCACTGGCCAAATAAACAAAAACTCCTGAATTATTTTACTGGGCTATAAACAAATGACTCACCAAGAATGAAGCGTTCTCTCAAAACT
Organism: Calidris pugnax; assembly: GCF_001431845.1. Classification (NCBI taxonomy): domain Eukaryota; kingdom Metazoa; phylum Chordata; class Aves; order Charadriiformes; family Scolopacidae; genus Calidris; species Calidris pugnax. The sequence goes on along the minus strand of NW_015091133.1, from coordinate 76,464 downwards.
CACCACAGGTGTTTACACCTTAGACACAAGGTCTACAGAATAACAACCAGGGATTACAGCGGATCAGACTCTGGAAATAAAAATTATTACTGCAAGACAAGCCAGCCTTATCACGAGACGTAGCAACAGGAAGCTGTAAGAAACCAGGTTTTAGTAAGAACCAGAGTAATCCAGTTTTGGATGGCCCATACCCTTCAGTAGTTCAACCAGAGTCTAGAGAAAATTGGTCAATATGAAAAAGCTTCGAACCAGAAGAATAATCCTGCACTGGGACTAGGGAAGCCAGGGAATCTCCATCACTGAAGGCTAAGAATGGCCTTTGCCAGCAGATCCATCCCAAAACATACCCTGTGCTCCAGGGATCTCATTCTGTAAGGCAGGCAGAAAGTAGGGGAAAACAAATATGGAAGTGATAAATAAAATCATTTTTAAAGCATCCAGCTGATTGCTAATGTGGCTAGGTCATCCTGACATCAGGATGTTATTTTCTTGCTATAACTGTGGTTCCATATGCAGTTCAGCCACTTGCTTTTTGATGTGTTTGAAATGTTCCACAAGGGAAATCTTTGATTCAACTCCCCCCACCCTCACGGGATTCAATACAAGTGTTAGTCCCTATCTTGATTTTCCTATTCTTCTTCCAATTTGCAAGAAAACATCCTGAACTGATTGAACAGGCACTAATTACCGCTTAAAATCTGTTCCTCATCCATTTCACACTTTTTTTTTTTTAAATATGGTTTGGAAGAAGGAAAAAAAAATCCCACCAATTTTACCAAGGCTTTTAGCTGCATCAAAATAATTAAACATAGGAAGGATTATTTATAAAATAGGCCTATATGTTTGAACAGAATAGGGAAAGAAAATAATTAAAATTCAAGTTACATGAGGAAATGAGTAAGGAGGAAAAATAATCAAAGCTGCTTATTCCTCATTTACTACTATCCATGTGTATGCATGTTTCTAGTCATGTATGTAATTGGGAATGGCCTGAAAGGAAATGATCCGAGAGTGATTTTATTTTATTTATTTTATTTATTTTATTTTATTTATTTATACAGGCGTGACACACAGTTGTTCATACTGACTTTCATTTTATCAAGCATCCACCCAGAAAAGAAGCAATTCCTGGCTGCTCAGCAATAGGACAGCAAGGACTTAGGGACTAAAGTCACAAACTGAGTCAACACCTCGCTGACAATAAAGGCAGGAAACATCACTCCAGAACACAGTATTAAAAGCTCTAGTAACATTATAAGGCTCAAACACTACTCCTGTTCTAAAGGGAAACTGCTTGGTCCCCAGCCATCCTCACCTGCATGGAATCTTAGCAATAAGAAAAACTAAATTCTGGTTTTTCGTGTTTCCTCACCAGGTCAACTTCCCTCTCTACAGTGCAAGCTTTTTGACAAACGTAATAACATCCCAGCTTCTGAGTAAAACATAGTTTCACCAAAACATATTACCCAAGCGCATACATATAAATACGCGCATCTGTGAGACATCTGCATGTAAGTGAGAAGACCTACAGACAGCTGTAGTACTGGAAAGCCTGGACATAAATATTTGTTAGCACAGAGACATGAATTACTAAAGATGTATAGTATTTTATTTTTTTTTTGAGATGACAACAAATACAGGCAATAACTCAATCTAAGATTCCAATTTTTTAAATTCTTCCAAATCTTCGGGGTTTGGTCTCTACCACCTACCCAAATCTCATCTCTAAAAGCAAACACATAAACCAAAAATAACTCATTCTCCTCAAAGCACTTCTGCCAAGAGCCAATCTTATTTCTCTTGGACTCTCAGAGCTCTGAGCAAGGGCTGCTCCTACTTCACATTCTCAGGAGATCAAGCTTTGAAATAATCAGAAGGCTCTTGATCCTTACCCTTGCTAAGGACAGACTTTTGACACAGCAGTAAGTGTACATTAGAGCTTTCCTTTAAGTGTAGACCAGAGTGGTATTAAAGACAAATCTCTTTGGAGGCTGATGATTACACAGAAGCACTTCTAGACAAGGAAGCCCTCAAGCTGTAAGTGTTCAGAGGAGATGCAGCACGAGTACTCAAGAAAAGTATTATATACACTTCACCTCCCCATTTATATCATCTCAAAATTGTCCTTTTTGGCCACAGTAGACTAGAACTTATCCAAAAAAAAAACATTCTTCTGAGGAGCCTTCCTTGTCAATCACTATTGATGCTATTCTTGTTTCTTCATCTATACTTTTATCCACTTTCTCCATTTTTACCTTATCCTCCGCTTTTTCCTCCCATTTCTTTACCTCCTGTCATCTAATCCCTATCTCTGATCTCCTCTGTATTTTTGTCATGTGGATGATACTGATCTTTTCAGGCTGCAGCTTCTATTTCATACTTCAGGCAGAGCCATAGGACACACGTATTCACATTCCAAGATCACTGTCTCAAACCCGTCTGCAGCCTCAAAGACAAACTCACAACTACCGAAGAATATGCTGTCTGAATGAAAAAGATATAATGTAATGACATCTATGCAATAGTGTAATTCTCTTTTTAAGAGAAAAAAATAAATTAATAAATAAATTATAAAATGGTAATAATCAAAAATCTGGGGAAGGAGACAAGAAATAAAACAAGAATGTACCTTCCAGTATGCAAGACCAGAGGGAGGGGACAAAGGAAAAGCTGTACAAGATTTATTTCCCTTCCCTTATCCGAAAGGAACTCTCCACATTAAAATTTCAGGGAGTTTACTCATTTTTAGGGCAGAGGATTATACGGCAGCAGATTTCTAAGCATTCAGTTCATGCAAAACATACTAACTACAATAGAAGCGATGCCAGAAAACTGGCATCATCTATTTCAGATGTTGAGATAAGACAAACAGGAGCAAACATATTACCCTAAGTCATACCTATCATAGAAACTTGTTTACATATGATTCCTCAATTAAACATTTTCAAGTAAAAATCTTTGCAGCACGTAAAAAAATTCAACTGATCAAAAATTAGGATTTGTTTCCTTATAAAGTCGATGAGCTTGACTTCTTTTCCATAAGCCTTTAGCTGTGGTTATATCACAACATTACTCTACACTCAGGCTTAAATGGCTTTCCTAGCAAAAAAAGGTTTTAGATTTGATGACAGATTTATTCTAAAAGCAAATCTGTTCTTTCTCTCCAGAGAGACTTCAGTAACAGTCTGGATAGGAACCAACATCTGTATAGCACTACCACTGAGTATTAATGTACTAAATTCTCCCTACTCTACTGTTAGGTGATATTTAGACCTTGACCTCTATAAAAGTGCTTAAAAAGGAACTATCAATTTGTATCAAAATAACTACTTACAGGCATAGACTGCCACCTAGCGATTTTGATCATATACAGGAAAAAACACCAAAAAAAGATCTCCTTCTTCCAGGAGAGGAGAAAACAGTATTCATTCCTTCATATTTTACATCAACATATAGTAAAAACCTCATAATTTATCACATGTATCTCTTATGTTGATGGTAAATGCAAGAGTGCATAGTAAATGAATATTCTGTGATTCTTTAATGTGGAAAGAAGAGTCATTAAGCAAATGTAACGATCCATGTACAGGTAAGATCCATGAGATTGCCCGTTCACCAGTTCTATCTGGAATTCCTCCTTATTTTACACGGACTCTAGTCTTTGCATAAACAAGCACTGACTGCATCCAGAACTTACCTAGCCACTAAGACACCACTGATAGACAGCCACCCCTCTCAAAATTCTGGATTCCCTCAATTTTTGTGTTCTCAGTCTTTCCTGCTTCTCCTCAGCATTTTAACTATATTTTCAGTACAACCTCTAGTTCATTTTTGCTATTCCCTCATCAGCCACTGTCTGTTTTCTACAGGATTTCACTATTAGAATCATAGAACCATAGAATCACAGAATGGTTTGGGTTGGAAGGGACCTTAAAGACCATCCAGTGCCACCCCCTGCCCTGGGCAGGGACACCTCCCACCAGACCAGGTTGCTCCAAGCCCCATCCCGCCTGGCCTTGAACCCCTCCAGGGATGGGGCAGCCACAGCTTCTCTGGGCAACCTGGGCCAGTGCCTTACCCCCATCCTCACAGGAAATAATTTCTTCCTAAAATCTAATCTCAATATCCCCTCTTTCAGTGTCAAACCCTTCCCCCTCATCCTATGGCTCCCCTCCCTGATCAAGAGTCCCTCTCCATTTCTCCTGGAGCTCCTGGCAACCTGGGCCAGGCTCTCACCACCCTCACAGCAAAGAATTTCTTTCTAGTATCTAATCTAAATCTCCCCTCTAATAGTGAAGAAAGAAGCCGAGTTACCCGTGTCATCTTATCTGCCCTACAAAATTGAATTATCATTGTGTGAATGACTCCAAATTCACCTTATCTTCAGATTTTACTCTGTCAAAATCTGTATTTCAGATATTGCCTTCCTTTACTTATGGGCACTTCATCAACAGCGTAAAGAACTCTTACTTATTTTTCCTGTCAAACCTTCTCCACCCCTTTCTCTCTCAATCACTACAAACACCTTCAGTTCACTTCTGACATGGACCTAAGAGCCTAGGAGGTTTTAATTTGATTACAATAATTAAATGGGGCCACAATGCTGAATCTGGTCCAATTGCAGTTTAAAAAAAAAAAAAAAAACAAAGTTATATTGATAAAGTTAGTCAAAGAAATAGAAGACTCCTGAAGCTACATCAGCAGGTTATGAAAGCTTTGGAAGCTTAAATAAATGGTAACACGTTCAAAACTTTTTGTATTTCCAAGGACAGAAAGGAAAACAGGAGTCCCTTTACGAGACTCCTCTCCTACAAACCATGGAGAGGCGGAAAAGAACAGAGACACTCACATGAAAATAAATCAGAGTTAAGAGTTAACTCACCATATTTGTCTCGCAAGCCAACTGTACACCTGAAGACTCCACCAAAGGCCACATCTTCACCAAATATTACTGAAAAATAAGAATAGTAGAGGCAGCTAATGTTACTTCAATTCATCTCATTTTCAATGAACATTATTCAAAGCTTTTTATATGAGACACTACCATAAGTAGCACCTAACACTAACATTTCATTTTACTAAGCATTTCTCATGCAGTCTAACAAATAAAGACCTAAGGTTCATAAGGAATCAGCACAGCAACACAACTATGATTCAAAAGAGAATTCATGAATCTGATTCAGCTACGCTTTCATCAAGCCATCTGTTTATTTTTCTTTAATATTCTATAATGTCTAAATTAATACAAGCAACTCCAAGAAACAATTACATGAAATCACTACAAAGTCATTGCAGTTACATGTTCTGCTTCTGCTGGTAACTACTTGCATTCTTCATTCACAGATTTCAGTAAATGTTGTGTTTTGAAAAATATCAAATTGAAGTTTTCTTCAAAATACCCGTCCAACATCAAATTTCAAACCTTCTCCAAACATACTTGCCAGATCCCTGAAGGGAGACTCCAGAGGAGCCCCTCTACTTAAAAGATGGATGTCTAATAACAAGGACAACTCTCGGTTTTTAACATTTCTATCTTTACAGTGTGGGTGACATAGCCAATAAAGTTTTTTTAAAGTAACTGCCTTTAACATTCAGCTTCATATCAACTAATCTGGGAGGTTGGTCTTTTTTATTTTGAATATATGGAATGATGATGTCTAACTTTTCTTAAAAGTTTTATTTAATTCACAGAAATAAGTATGGCTCATTTCAACTTTTTTTAAGCATGTAAGAGATGTGCAACAATATCACCACCAGCAGCTTGCACGAAATGGGGTCAGTTCTGAGAATTCCCAAATTCCTCAATATTCTCCATATTCTGAAGGATGCAAAATAATGACTTAGCCTCTTTGCCTTTCAAATATTATTTTTATTTAAATGCAATATGTTTCTGATTGGATGTACAGAAAGGTATCATCACACTTCTCACATTTAACATTCAGCTTCATATCAACTAATCTGGGAGGTTGGTCTTTTTTATTTTGAATATATGGAATGATGATGTCTAACTTTTCTTAAAAGTTTTATTTAATTCACAGAAATAAGTATTGCTCATTGCAACTTTTTTAAGCATGTAAGAGATGTGCAACAGTATCACCACCAGCAGCTTGCACGAAATGGGGTCAGTTCTAAGAATTCCCAAATTCCTCAATACACTCCAAAAACCTGAAGGATGCAAAATAACGACTTAGCCTCTTTGCCTTTCAATTATTATTTTTATTTAAATGCAGTATGTTTCTGATCAGAAATACAGAAAGGGATCATCACACTTCTCACAATCATATTAATGACACCACTTAAAAAATAACTATATAATGAGGTAAGACCAATGCAGTCATGGAGTTTATAACTGAAGTATGTCCCCAGATCACCCCTCTAATTCATTTTTAATATTGATTTGTTTGCTTTTTTTATGTACTTAAATTCTTTGTATGGCCCTTCCATTACCATATGGCTACTCCCTTTTGAGCCAGCTGGCATTAAAAAAAGAAAAGAAAAAAAAAAAATCCCATTTAATGCTGGTATGAGCAAACTTGTGTGTATTTACTCCTTCTGTTCAGCCACTGAAAATATTTTCCTGGAAAAATTCTTAATTCTCATGAGCACGAGTATGAGGATTTCTACTACTTAAACAACAGTTGCTCAATTCCCATGCAACTAAAATAATAGGAAGGACATGCTTTCTATTGCAAGTATTAATTAATTCAGTAAGTAGAGTGATACCAACAACTCTTATCTCGACTGTAGAACTCCAACATGGTCTTGCAAAGATCCAGCCCTGCAAAGCTGAGGAGCAACACTGCAACCTTAGAGCGATGAAAAAGCTGAAGATGAGTTTAATTTCCTCCTGGACTAATGTCTGTCTTACTTTTATACAGCTGATCCTACAGAAATGATACTAAAATCTGCTCTTGGCACTGTTTTACCCTCAATTGTCCAAGCTTAATTTAATAAAGGTGATTATAACACAGCTGTAGATTGAGAGGGAATGTACACAGGCATAGTACTGGACAGACAACATGGAATTTGTCCTAACAGATCAGACAATTAGTCAGACTTCAAGTTGTGCAGTGGTTCAAGAAATGCCAGAAAGAGTTACTAACACGCCAAAAACAAAACCCCAATTTTACACAAGATCATACAGCTTTTGCAGCTGTGCTAATGACATTAAACCTCTCTTTTAGATATCTGGTCATCATCATGCCTTTGTTATGACAACAGAAGCAAGAGACCTTCTGTTATGTATAAGAATTCCAAGTGGAGCAAATAGTTTTGTGCAAGAAGAGTTTAGGATAACCCTTTTAAATCAAGCTATGATGAAACAGTTTCTCCTAAGTTATAGGTTGTCCAGATCACAAAAGCCTAGAAAATCTTATATTGTCTATGCACAATGATAAACTGATATCAGTAAAGCTGGAAAGGAATTTTGGAGGGTAGGGAAGGAGAGAATGAACAGAGCAAGGAATACATAAATCTCTAAAAAATACCACTTTTTGAGCACAGAGTGTTAAAGGAATTAAAAACTAAGATTTACATTTTAAAAGCTCCTTTACTTACTGGTGGGATTCAAGGTGCCCTTAAGTACAGTAATACCAGAAGCATGTAAAGCAATGTATATTTCTGTCCCAACTTTCAAGCAAAACACACCCAGTTAATACAGAAGACCTTTAAATCAACACATTTTTAACTTTTGTTTGAGATCAAAGTGTAGAAATAACCCATTGGAAAACTTTTAAGGGCCAGAAGAAAGGCTTTTAATATTGTACACAAACAGACAAAAGAGAATGCAGTTTATACCAAGGAAAACCCAAGTATATTATACCTGCAGTCGGATCTTTGGCTAAAGCGTTGTCCAAGGCACTTGTTATGGATTGGAAGAGATTCATCTTCTGAGTTTGCCCTGTGTGAAAGGGATTATTTAGCCATTTTATTTGGTTCAAAACAAAGTACATCAGAAAACACTGGTGCAAAACACGACTAAAAGCCTAGTTAACAGTCATAAATAGATCCCTATTAGCAGTACCCACGACTCATTTGGTAAATACTGAAATTATGGGACAGAAGGGACTGGGCACGCTATACTTTGCAATCCCAAGGGCTACAACTCTACTACCCTGCATTTCACCAGTTTTCCAAAACTATGCTCTTATCTAGAGCAAATGCAGCCTTGCAACACTTAGTCAAACACTAGCACAACGACTGATACAACAGTTTTTTGAAGATTTAGATCCTTTCTGTTAAGATTCACCAGATCTCATTAAGCTTACTTCATTGTTCTTTAATTATTTTTTTTAAAGCCCCAGCCTTTCCTATTTACAAATATCTATTATTATCACAAGCTTCCTAGACCACTGGCCGGATCAAATCCACACTCCAAGGAAAGAAAACTTAATGCTGAACATCTATACTTAAAATGGGTAAAGGAAATGCACCAGATTGGTGCATTAAAATCTTCTGCAGCACAGATTGAAAAAAAAAAAACCTTCAAAACCAAGAAAGGCTACAAGAGTGTCCCTCTTCATTCCAACACTGCAAGGGAAATCAAACAGGCCTGAAAGCAAAGAGGGAACAAAACAACAGTCCACTCCCCACTACTGCCACCACCTCAGATTCTCCAGTCAAATAAAATAATGCTTTATTAGAATCTGAGTGAATCAGACATTGACTGGCTGACATTTGGCAGCTCTATAACCAGCAAACCCTCTCTCTAAGTCATGACTAGGAGCCACAGCCCAGGAGAATACGACCTACCCCCGCTGCATGAAAAAAATAAAAAACAAATTAAAAAAAAAAAAGGTGATGGTAAGGTAAAGATCCCAGACACACGTGAGAACAGGTGTTAGAAATTAGAAAGGAAAACTACATTCTGTTTCCAGTAGCTACAGTATCTCTCAACAACCGTTCAGCCTCCTTTCCTCCTAGATTATTAATTAAAATTAGCATTTTTTTATTAAAGACTTATGTCATGCCACACCAGAGCTGAGCAGCTGCATTCCAACACGTTCCTGTGCTTGGCAGCACAGCCATGGGAACCCTTCACATTATAGCAAAGCTACAAATAATCAACATTTACAAATTCAAGGGAAGGAAAGCCAGGGAACAGCAGTTGTTTCTCTCCTTCCCAACTCATCCACATTAGTATTTAGGTTATTTTTTCCACAAGATACAATTCTTTTGGTATAAATAAATGCCTACTATTTAAGCAACCATCAGAAACTCCTCACACTGACTGTTCTGACCTGCTGCCCTTGTTTATAATAAAGGCCTCTGTATCAGCCCTCGAGGGAAAGGAGAAATTAATTGTGCCCTTCAGATTCCAACTGTGGAGTTGGAGAGCCATTATCATCACAAGATCAGTATGGGCATGTTTATTTCACTTTCGCTACTTTCCATCGAATTCAAAAGTATGTTTTAAATTAAAGGGAAATTGTTTTGTTTTAATAAATGGGAAAACAAACAAACAAACAAAAAAACCCAAAAAAAAAACTGCTCTGCCCCTAAAGCTAAAACTTCTTGACTGATCTCAAGCAGAGATGTGCAGCACCAGGGCTTCACTCCGCAACACCTTGGATGCCTGCACCTTCCCATGACTAACAGAAATTGACAAGAGCCTCCTCAGACTTAATGACGAAGCAGGAACACCAAGGTACCCAACTAAGCAACACCTTTCAAGGAGACAGCTTGGTTGACGTGAGAGAAACAGCTATTCTGTAGCTGGCAGGCTTCTTCCAGGAGGGCTCCGCACTAGTCATCTCAGAAATAAAGTCAAAACACCAACTTTCACCCCGAGCTGTTCAATTCCAACTGCTGTGCGTTTACTCTCTGTCGTGTCATCACGGGGACGAGCTCAAACCTTTCACTAGGCAGGACTTTTTGTTAATCACAGGTCTGTCACCACGTCGATGGCTTCAGCAGGCAATAAACAAATAGAATCATAGAATGGTTTGGGTTGGAAGGACCTTGAAGATCATGGACTTCCAACCCCCTGCCCTGGGCAGGGACACCTCCCACCACACCAGGTTGCTCCAAGCCCCATCCAGCCTGACCTTGAACCCCTCCAGGGATGGGGCAGCCACAGCTTCTCTGGGCAACCTGGGCCAGGCTCTCACCACCCTCACAGCAAAGTTCTTCCTGAGATCTCATCTCAATCTCCTCTCTTTCAGTTAAAACTGTTCCCCCTCATCCTATGGCTCCCCTCCCTGATCCAGAGTCCCTCCCCATCTCTCCTGGAGCCCCTTTGGGACTGGAAGGGGCTCTAAGGTCTCCCCGGAGCCTTCTCTTCTCCAGGCTGACCCCCAGCTGTTCATTTCCAGCTGCTGTGCGTTTACTCTCCGTCGTGTCATCACAGGGACCAGCTCAAACCTCTCACTAGACAGTGCTTTCTATTAATCACAGGTTTGTTACCGGGCTCAGGGCTTCCGCAGGCAATAAACAGACAGGAGTGGCTGCAGGTCATTAAGTCGCTGCTAGAAGTCACCGCCAGAGGCTTTACCGCTGAGAGAGGCGAGGGGCAGGGGAAGGGCTTCCACCTCTGGGCTGATGATGGGTGACCCCATCGCAACTATTGCGCTGACCCCCCAAAAACACTTCACCACCCCCTCACCCCCCCACATCCCCTCAGCGGTCCCGGCCTGGCGCCAGAGGCCTGAAGCGCCCCCACCCGCGGCCCAGGGGGGCCCTTCACCCCTCCACAGCCAAAGCCTTCCGCGGAAACACCCGCGGGTGGAAGCGGTGACGACACAACGGGGGAAAGGAGCCCAGGAGGAGGCCGCAGCCCCGGGGTCTCGCCCCCAGCGCTGGCTGCCCCCCCAACACCGGGGACACCCCGGCCCCGCCGCCTCAGCGGGACAGGGCGGCCCGAGGGGGCGGGAGAGGCAACCACCCACCCTTCTCCCTTCCTCCCTCCCCCCAAGCGGGCGGACCCGGCAGAAGAACGAGGTGGGGTGGACCCCGGCCTCGGCCCGGCCCTCCCCGGGCTCTCACCGTAGGAGCTGGGCGCCGGGTCCGGTTGGAAAGCGAAGTGGGCCGCGGACCGGCGCGGCGCTGCCGGGAGTGGGGAGGCGGAGGGCAGGTGGCTCCAAAAACACCCCCCGCCGGGGCGGCGAAGCGCTGTCGGCCCGGAGGCCAGCGCCC
>NW_015091133.1:30225-65321 GCF_001431845.1 Calidris pugnax | reverse complement strand
GGGGTGGGAGGGGCGCGGGGAGGGGTTACGGCGCGTGCGCGGTAGCCCTGAGGGGAACCCTGGGTCCCCTCCCGTCCCTCACCCTGGGCCCGGCCGTGAGAGGTGGTGGTTCCCTCAGGGAGGCCGCTTCAGGGCTCATGGTGGCCCTGCGGGCGTTTGCCCAGGCCGGGTTAGTGCCTGTTTTCCCCCCTTTCTCGTCGGTGCTGCTGGTAACGGTGCGCCGGGGACTGAATGTGTGAGGGAGGGCCTGGCTAGGCCTCGCCTCTCCCTCAGCTCCCTCACGGCCGTGGTGCAAACTAAAGGCTTCACCTTCTCCCCTTAAACGTTGTTCTTCCCCTCCACGGGGAGTTTCGTATTGCCGTTGAGAAATACTGAACAAATGCCTGAAATCTGCAAATTCTATCCCAGTGGGTGACCTAGAAGGAGAAAATGAAAATAGAGAGGCCTGCAGGCATTGCCTGTGCCTTCTGTCTCTCGAACCCCCTCTCAACTGCACATCCAACCTCATATCTTTAATCCTGACTTCTTTTTAATCGTTTTTCTTGTCCAAGGTCTTTTTTCCAAACACTCTTGCTCATACCTCCATTACATTTTTTTTCAGAAATTGAGATTGTTGGAGGGTTGTTCAGCCTGGAGAAAAGGAGGCTGAGGGGAGACCTCACTCTCTCCCTGAAAGGAGGGTATAGCTAGGGGGGGTCGGTCTCTTCTAAGGAACAGGCGATGGGACAAGAGGAAATCGCCTCAAATTGTGCTGGGGGAGGTTGATTGGATATTAGGACATTTTTTTACACTGAAAGGGTTCTTAAGCCTTGGAATGAGCTGCCCAGGGAAGTAGTTGAGGCACCATCCCTGGAGGTATTTAAAAGACAGGTTGACATAGTGTTTAGAGACGTGGTTTAGTGATGGTTTTTGTGAGTGTCAGGTTGATGGTTGGACTCAATGATCTGAAAGGTCCCTTCCAACCTGGGCAATTCTATGATTCTTGGGTATATATAACTGAGGATCTGTTTTCCAAATTACTATAGAGAGGAGAAGATGTAGCTTTTGGCCTGGATGTTTTTATTATCAGTCCTGTACAGATTAGACATGCAAGGAGAAAAGGTAGTCTTACCCCTAGGAACAAGTAAGACAAACTAAACAAGAGCAGGGCAGCAATGGTTTTGAGCAAAGGGTCTTAGAAGTGAAAGATTTCATCTTAGGCAGCATACATGCCAGGGACCATTTTGCAGTTTAGCAGGGAAATTATTATTTCAGACTTTGTTAAAAAGTAGACCAGAGGCACTGCGTCTATAATCTGGCACAGAACAGGAAAAAAAAAAAAAAAAAGGCAAAAGAAGCTTTAATGGAATCGTTTTGTACTCATTTACATGTAGGGTCAGAAATCATCCATTCACTTCTGCCATAGTACCCACCTCTGTGTTAAGGCAGTGCTTCTCTCTCAGTCTAAAATAGTAACTGTGGCTTTCATCCACATTTTAGATCTTTAAACACTTCAGCAGAATGATTGCACTCGAGTTAAAGACAATCCTATTTTTAAATGATATGAATAATTCCTAACAGTAAGTGAATCAATGCTAGAAACAGCGGTGTCTGTCTACAGAGACATTATTCAGCTTTTTTTTTATAAGACATTTTGGTGTTTCGTAATTGCAGGAAGAGAATCCCACTTTCCTCTCTTTAATTCAATCAGTTTTAATTGCTTTGAAACCACAGAGCATATTTAACTCTATTTTCTACTGTGACTCAATCTAGAAGTACCTGTACAGGGAAATGATTTCTAATAGTTGACAGCTCATAATTGTAATGCAAAAAAAAAGTCATAATGAAATCCAATTTGTACAAGGAATAAGGAGCACATTTTTATCTTGAGGATAATTAAATGTAGGAACCATTTACCTGAGAACATGCTGGATTCTCATCACTTCCATTTTTCAAGTAATAACTAGATTTCTTTGTAGAAGATGTACTAGAGCTCAAACAAAAGTTACGATCTTGATACCAAAACTACACACTTGTGTCATTCTGAAATAATCATATTAATATCTTCCAGTTCTAAAATATCTGTTGTTGTTCACTAATAAGCGAGAATAGTTATTTGACAGATCAGGAATGTAGGCCAAAAAAAGCTCAATCAATTAGATTCAGAAACAAACTAATTTCCCTAGAACACCGTGCAGTTCCCGTGACTGTTTAAATGAAGCATTTTCTGCTCGATAGTTAAGTCTGAAGCCATACTGCTGCCAAACAGGTGTAAAATTTAGACCTTTAAATATGGAGACATCAATTTCTATCCATCAGTTGTCCATTCGTTGAACTAGTGTATGTAGAATATAGCCAGAGAGACAATATTGCACGAGTCAGTGCACTATCCAGGCCCACATTTCATTGCTCTCAAACATGAGAAGATTGCAAAGAACTGCATTAAGGGTGTGAATAATTAAAGCTACGCAAAAATAGATCATACTCTAGGGACACACGCTGCTAATTTTATAAAAGCAAAACCCCATACTCTGCTGCCAGTTCTCCTAAATTTAATCCAAATGGCGTATTTTTTTCCTTCTGTATACCTCTCCCTTTTAGTTGCAGTTAGAGGATGTTCTAGGTATTTTTTTTCTAAGCTAATTTGTAAAGGCTTCGGGCATTGGATCATATTCAGCCTTTAATGCTGCAGTCGGGGTGGCACTGACGTCCACACCAATGCAGTCACCCACCTGCAGATATCTTTAAATACAGGAGCTTGTTGTGGTATTTATTATCATTTCTTTTTCCCTTCGCCCTATCCCTTTGCATTTTTCTATCTGCTCTTCTGACTGAAGATTTTCCTCGCCACAGAGAAACTGCAAATTCTGTTGGTTACCGCTCAAAGCAGGAACGTTTAACACTCCTGCAATTCACATGGCTCTGGAGAAATCTAAGATTGGTTCAACACTTTTGTGCCTCGTTCAAAAAAAAAACAACTAGATTGTGGCCATGCTGTACATGGATTTTTTCTGATTTTTATGTAAAGAATTGTTACAAGTGGGTATATGGCAAAATTCTGTCTAATTTAGGTGAACAGAATCTCTTGTAGCAGGTTGGTTTTCAGAGCCCCCCATAGGCAGCACAGGTATTTAATGTAGAAATACAGCTTCACTAACACCTAGAATTAAGACTAAATTATGCAGCCTGGTTCTCATTGAAAGCCAGTAATAGTAACTCACATTTTTATCCATAATCTTGATCCTTCTTTAAATAAATATATCAAAGTCTACTAGAAATAGCGTAACTGGAGAATTGTCTTACCGATTTGTAATTTTTCACGTACACCATTAGGTGGCAGGGAACAATAAAGATTTACTCCATGAAATGTCATACAGATGTTGAAATGCAGATCTGTCAGATTGTTCTCTCCACCCTTTTTGAATCAGAATTCTTTCCTGCTGTGAACTGTCAAGAGCTTTGTCGAGTTAATTATTAAATGACTTACCAACGGGGCGCACTGCTTTCATCAAGACTGTTTCAGATTTCATTTCTGTGCAATCCTTTTGTCAAATGAGTTTAAAAAAAAAAAAAAAAAAAACAAGGCATTTTCATCCTACTGGCAGTTCTCTAAAAATTAAATCTCATGACAGTTTAAAAAAAAAAAAAAAAAAAGCATTTTCATCCTACTGGTAGTTCTCTAAAAATTAAATCTCATCACGGTTGTATCTCTGCTTCTAACCCCAGCTTCTCCTTCTGGCCAGGCTAAACCTGACTGCTGGAAGTAGCCCCTAGGCCAGGCTAATTCCAGCAGGCATTAGTGGGAGACAACAAACTTTATTATTCTTTTGGGAGCCTTGATTCTAAACTGGTTATAAGGGCTAGGCTTTTGTGTGCATCCAGCTATAAATAAGGACGTTTTACATAGGATAGTTACAAGAAGATTGAGGTGATGTAGTTTAGATACCCAGGCTGACAGACAGGTGTGTGCATGGGAAAAGATGGGGAATTTATACCGCCAGGAACATTTATTTCTCTAAATCTAGATGGCTACTGATTTTACAATTGCAGTGGATGTCACAGGTGAGAGGGTAGGTGGCAGGAATCACAGCACAAGACCTCTCTGCTTGATAACTCACTTGGTGATTGTTGTATGGGATGTTAATTCCGCTACTAGTGACTCTGTAGGAGTGAGGGATGCCTATGCTTAGCGTTTCCTGGAGATACAGAATTAAATCTCTGGCAGGAGCAGCCCCTCAGAGATTTATTCTTATCCCCTCAAACTTTTCTAGAGCCATTGGTAGGGACTGTGCCGTAGATATTGTCCCATGTGCTTAACTGGAATGTCCCAGTGCAGATTTTTCCGTATGTTTATGTAATAAACTTATGCCAAAGGAAGAAGTAACAATTCCAGAAAATAGGATACAGCTGTTATCTGCCGTACCTGTTTTTAAGCTAACACTTAAAGGAGGAAAAGCACAGGAGGGTCATTTTTGTTATTGACTAGTCTGATACACAGAGAAATTCAGCTCAATGCAGATTTACCGTGATTGAGTGAATGACAGTAGAGAGACTGAAATCCATTATTCACAGGAAAATGTGTGCTAGCAACTCACAGAACTCCTTCGTTGTCTCTCTTTTGTCCCAGGCCATCATGTCTGGAAGCAAGGAGTCCTTTGTTCCCCCAGTTCAGCCCTGGTGTTGGTGGAGAACACTGCAGGTGAGCACACAAGCTGTAATCTCAGCATGTGGGATGTCTACGTGTCTGCTTGGATTTGGATTCAGTATTTTTTATCTCAGTCCCTCCGTTTCAGTCACTGGGTTGTATCTGCCCAGTCCTGTGGGAAACTTGTGTATCCAAACAGGAACCTTCCATAGTTAAAAATCCCAAAACCAATAGAAATGATGGTACTACAAGATGACTTAAGCAACAGATTCTGTTAACTTAGCATCTTGGTACCCTAAATGAAATAGTCTTGCAGTCAATCCATAGATCACCCTGCCCTATTTCTACCTCAAAACTCTGTAGATTATCCTAAGATCTCTGTAGGATATCCCAGGAAAGATGCTGCATAGCCATGGAGGTTATGGGAGAGAAGCTGCAGTGTGTAAGGAAACTGAAAATTTTTTACACTGAAAGGGTTATTAAGCATTGGAACGGGCTGCCCAGAAGAGTGGTGGAGTCACCATCCCTGGAGGTATTTAAAACCAGGTAGACATAGTGCTTAGAGATATGGTTTAGTGATGGGTTTTGTCAGTGTCAGGTTGATGGTTGGATTCGATGACCTGAAAGGTCCCTTCCAACCTGGGAAACTCCGTGATTCTATGAACCCAAGTTCATAGACCCTGTGTGAAGCCAAACAAATGATTTATATTTTTTTTCTGGTGCACTGTGAGCTATTCAATGCTCACAAATTGCCATCTTTGAAAGACTTGATGGAAAACAGGAGTCACTAAACAAGTGTGTTCTCTGTGGGGACTGTGTTCGTGGGGCTGTCCCAGCTCCCTGAAGGACAGGCTGGTGGGAACAGGTAGATGTCATGCAGTGCAGAATAAGTAGTATGAAATATTTGGATCTCCAGAAAATAAGTCTTTTCAGCCTGCATGATTCACATGTGGGTTGCCGCTTGCCTGAAGCTAAGGAAGGCTCTTTATCTGTGATCGGGCTGTTTTCCATATGATGTTCTTCACAGATGCATCAGAAATGTCAAGAGCTGCTTACTCAGCTGGGCCCAAATCCTGAAGACTTCCATTTGTGCCTTTGGTCCTTTCATGTTTTTTGAAAATCAGATGTGAAAGTCTGCCCCAGAAGAGGATGAACATGTTCTGAGATGTTGTCATATTTTGAGAATGGAAGGACCTAAACAAGATTCAGTCTCGCTGCATCCTCCTTAGAAGTTACAGTTGTGTGCAAGAGTGGCCACAAACACTTTTTTGGTTTCTCCTGAGCTGTGCCCAGGAGGACAAAGTTCAGCCCCCTTTGCTGAGTTTTGTATTGTGCATCTACTTGCTGAGGTGGATGTAATAAAGAGAAGAACTGACAAATAACATGCTTCAGCACAAAAAAGCATCACTAATTTTTATTGCTGTTGTGCCTCACCTCCTTTTACAGAGAGCATCAAACAGTTTGGTTTTGTTTCTCTTGAACTGTGTAGTAATAAACTGAAAATTTGTACTTGTTAGTACTTTCTTTTGAGGAGGCCCCAGTAAACTAAAACGTATTTCAGAATGCAAAGAAGGGGTAGTGTTTCCCTGTAAGATAGGAGGAAAAGCCTTGATCTAAATGAACTCAAATTAATGAATGAAAGAGTTTCCTTTGAAGGGGGGATCTTGGGCAGGACAGTAGAAGCAGGTCAGCTGGAGAAGTCAAAGAACAGATGAGAACAGCAGGACAAAGTGTATTTCCTGGGCATATGATGACTCTGAAGATTCATGCCATATACCATCTTGTTCTGTCTTCTCTGCTAGGCTTCTCACATCACCCAGAAATGAGATTAGTGGAAAGAAAGAAATATGCTTTCTTAGTACGCTTTTCTTAGCACGCTGAGAAGATGATAACAAGAAGTAGGATGAGATAAAAAAACTAGGAGTGGTTTTCTTCAGGTCTGCAAGATACTGGGACAATTTACATTGCAGAAGATGAATGCCAAGGGTTGTTTTCCTTCAAATGTGCCAGGAGATGGTACAAGACCTACTGCTGGTTTCATATGTACTGTCAAAGCTGCTGCCTACGACTGCACACGTTCAGCTTCTTGTGAAAGACTGTTGAGACAAGACCAAAGGAAAAACTACTCTTGCAAGCAATGCTCTTACCTGCCCAAAACAAACAACAGCAAGGGTGGTTTGTGTAGCAATTTGTAGGAGGAGGTCTGAGGATTTTCATTCTTTCTTTAAGGCTGGGATCTAGGAAAAGAACCTGAAGGGTAAAAGAGGAAGAAGGATGCAGTTGCAAAACAAAACACACACACAAAAAAAAGGACTAATTGATAGAGAAGAAAAAGCTAAGAAATGGATTTGCAGTAATGGGAAGAGATGTGCAAAAGCAGGCAGGTGATGGAATGGCAAAAGAGAAAATTAGGGAAGCCAGTTGCAACAGAGGAGATGAAGATATGATGGAGATAGCGAAGAGGTGGAGCCTGAGACAGAGCAATGAGGCCATATGTGAGACTATGACATGGAGCAGGAAACAAAATGGCCTGCAGATGAAGGAGAAAACAGGTGGGACCAAATCTGGGATTCACCTCTGTGCCAGAGGGATTCATCCTCTGGCTCAAGCAGATCAGTGAACATAATGTTAGGCCATCAGTCAAAAACAAAAGAATGAGATATGGACCAGAAGTTGAAAACTATCAGAGTAGGGATGTCAGGAGGGACCGACAGAGGCAGATGGATGGGGGAGAAAACTGTTGTCTCTAAGTGTCTTGGAAATGGACCAGAAGTTGAAAACTATCAGAGTAGCGATGGCAAGAGGGACCAACAGAGACAGATGGATGGGGGACAAAACTGTTGTCTCTAAGTGTCTTGGAGGAACACCTTGGAGTGAGAAAAGCTATTTGAATTGAATGACAATATTGGTGAGTGAGAAAAGCTATTTGAATTGAATGACAGTATTGGTACAAGAAAGAATGTGCCTATATTCATTGTTAATAATCTAGAGATGGAATTAGAAAGTTCCTAAAGCATCAGATCAGGAGGCTCTGGGTGCTGTCCCATTAGGAACTGAGCAGGCAAACTCATCCTAGATTATCTTCAGGTGGAGCTTGATAAGTTTGGGGACGTAATCATATACAAGATTGATATCCACAATGAGAGAAAACAGATTGGATGTTGTAGGAGGACCTTCCTAGTCCCTGCCCTAATCTTATTTCCCCAGTAGTGGTGCTGTTGACTCATATATATTGACCAGGACAGGTGCAGACAGACACATATTTGCCTCACTCGCTTCCCAAGCCAACTGGATGCCACCCACCTCTGGAATCTGTGTAGCTGGAGTGGCCCAGGGCTGTGCCCAGGTTGTTAAATCTGTGCAAATGCATGACTTTCAGATCTGAACTGGCTTGCTTTTGCCTAACTTGGGAGTGTAGGCGAGGGAGTCCACACCTATCCCTACACCCTCAGAGGGCTGTGCAGGGCTCACGTGTTCAGTGCCTCAGAGGAGAGAGAAAACTACTTAAACTAGGGGTGCAGGGACTCTACAAGCTGATGTAGCGGGGCTGAGGGGACTCGAGATCCCAGAAGAAATGTGGTAGCAACATCTACTAGTCCAGGATACCACAGCAGCATGTCCAGGAGCCACGTGCACCGTCACTCTGGTCACTTCTGGATGACAGTGTAATGTGTGGTGGCAGAGCAGAAGTCTGATTCACCAACATGGTGTATGATATGTCACCGGTAACAACGACTTACATCTTGGATTGCTCTCCCAGTTGGGCTGAGTTCCTAGACAACGCTGCGCAGTGGAGATGATGCCACTCTTCCTCCAAGTTAGAGCATCCCTTCCTTGTCTGTCATTGTACTTCCTGCCATGCTCCCAGAAGCTCTATTGCTCCTCATCAAACGTGCAACCCCCTGCTCATGCTGCAGTGACCACATCCATCTCCTGCACCCAGTTCTGTTCCAGTGCAGAGTGATGTCTCTATATTTGGAAGCAAGTGTTTGTGTATTATGGGCATATGACAGATTAGTTTCAATTGCTAAGAAAATCATAGAATGATAGAATGGTTAGAGTTGGAAGGGACATTAAAGACCATCCAGTTCCAACCCCCTGCCCTGGGCAGGGACACCTCCCACCAGACCAGGTTGCTCCAAGCCCCATCCAGCCTGGCCTTGAACCCCTCCAGGGATGGGGCAGCCACAGCTTCTCTGGGCAACCTGGGCCAGGCTCTCACCACCCTCACAGCAAAGAAGTTCTTCCTAATATCTCACCTCAATCTCCCCTCTTTCAGTTTAAACCATTACCTCTCGTCCTATGGCTCTGCTCCCTGACCAAGAGTCCTTCCCCATCTCTCCTGGAGCCCCTTTAGGGACTGGAAGGGGCTCTAAGGTCTCCCTGGAGCCTTCTCTTCTCCAGGCTGAACAACCCCAACTCTCTCAGCCTGTCCTCATCCGGGTGGGGAAAGATTGTTAGACCCTGCACTGTGTGATCATCTTCATACATAAACAAGACCTTAATCTTGCAAATTCCTCTCCTGCCACCCTGACTGCTGTCTCTATCACCCCAAATTTCCATTTTTCCCTCCCAGTAAACATCTCCCCTCATCTGAGCGTGCGTGGCTCGCACTGATTTCCGCTGTGACTGAAACGGGACCATTCCCACGCTGCCTGAAGCTTTGCAGTCTCGGCTCCTGAGATCACCTGCTAGCAGATAGCTGCAGCTCGGTCTTCCTTTGATGAAGAAGTTCTTATCTTAGGTGAGATGTGGAAATCTTGCAACATTTCTGCTCCCCCCCCCCAGGCAGGGAGAGAGAAAGAGAGCTCGCAGGAAGAGTGACAACTTGTACTTTCAAAATCACAACCTCACCTAGGACAACAGTTGATAACAAGCCCAAGCAAAACACAACCACTGACTCACACTCCCCTTTCCTGGCCCACTGGAAAAGATTGAGGATTTCTGTACAAATAGTAACGTTGGCTTCAGTGAGGTCCTTTTTTGTCATTTAAAGAATTGGAGCTTCTTTAGCCTACACCTTTTTAATAGGAACTTGTCTCCATTTTTTTTCCCCTGAGTTAGGCTGCTTTTAAGAGTGGACCTGTGATGGAAATGAGTGGCATATGTTTCATGGTGTGACTAGATTCATATGAAGTATATTTCATGTGAAAAAGTACCACATTTTTCACATATCTCTACCTTACAATAGTTGGCTCAGCTGCAAATGAAATTATATCAAAGACTAGGATTATGACTTGCAAGTGCTTTCTAGCAAAAGTGAAATTTGGGGTTTTGAATTAAATATCTTCGTTTCTACAAAAGAGGTAAAAAAGGCATTCCACAGAAAAAACAACATAGAAATACTGGTGTAGATATGGACAAAGAGGTAAAAAAGGCATTCCACAGAAAAACAACATAGAAATATTGGTATAGATATGGATACAGCGTGATGTCCCATGTGGCTTTGAAATCTGGTATCAATTAAACAAAACATGTGGCTTTGAAATCTGGTATCAATTAAATAAAATAGATAGAATCATAGAAGTGTCTAAGTTGGAAAGGACCTTTCAGATCATCTGGTCCAACCATCGACCTAACTCTGATAAAAACCATCACTAAACTACGTCTCTAAGTACTATGTATGTCAACCCATCTTTTAAATACCTCCAGGGATGGTGCCTCAACCCCTTCCCTGGGCAGCCCATTCCAATGCTTAATAACCCTTTCAGTGTAAAAAATTTTCTTAATATCCATCCTAAACCTCCCCTGAGGTTCAGATGATTGTTTTCTCAGAGAATAGTGTGTCTTCTTAGTCCTTTCCGGGCAGGTGAATAAAACCTCTGAGTTATCTTTGTTTCCAAGCCTATCTCAGATAGCTGTTGTTTATTAGAAATACATGTTTAGCTGGAAGAATAACTCTAAAACCTACTGTTTAAAGAAGGTCAGGACTGCAAAGCCGAGCATGCGAATATTAGAAGACGTTAAAGTTAATATTGCCTGAACCTCCCCTGGGGTAACTTGAGGCCATTTCCTCTCGTCCTGTCGCCTGTGACTTGGGAGAAGAGACTGACCCCCACCTCTCTACACCCTCCTTTCAGGGAGTTGGAGAGAGCAATAAGGTCTCCCCTCAGCCTCCTCTTCTCCAGGCTGAATAACCCCAGAACATCTTTCTGATGAGGAAAGGCTGAGGGACTGGGGTCTGTTTGGTCTGGAGAAGACAAGACTGAAGGGGGATCTGATCAAAGCTTATAAATAAATGGGTGTCAGGAAGATGGGCCCAGTCTTTTTTCAGTGGTGACCAGGGACAGGATGAGAGGAAATGGCCACAAACTTGACCATAAGAAGTTCCATCTAAACATGAGGAGGAACTTCTTGACTTTGAGGGTGGCAGAGCCCTGGCAGAGGCTGCCCAGAGAGGTGGTGGGGTCTCCTTCTCTGGAGACATTGCCCCACGGGCTGTAAGGTGTCATTCGTCCCTTTTAACTGTGAGAGCATCGTTTCTGTCTCTGCAGACCAGGTGGTGGGGTCTCTGTCTCTGGAGACATTGCCCCACGGACTGTAAGGTGTCATTCATCCCTTTTAACTGTGAGAGCATCATTTCTGTCTCCACAGACTTATTTTAATCCAGGTTCTGCAATGTCAGTGCTGCAAGGAAAGCAGCTGAGCCTTTGCAGGCTGCAGCCTCCTCCATTGCACAGTCGTAACAAATTCCCACAGCACAGGCCATTCTGGCAGGGAGTCCTGAAGGGAAACCCCAGGAGTCTGTAATCAGGTCATTAAAAGAGCTTATGGTGATATTCAGAAGGAGGCTGGAGTGAGGTTGCAGAAGCAAATTGGATTTACTTTTTCATTCTTGATTTTGCAAATGTAGATTTTTTTTCTAACAATTGAAAAATACTGTTACATAGTATTTTGAAAAAGTCAGCAACTGGGAAAGGAGAGGTGTCTGTGAGTGGAAGCTCTGCCTGGGTTATTAACAGCAGCTCGGGGTACTTTATTTGGCCGGTCTCCACCAGCTCAGCTCCCATTCTGGGTGGTGGCAATATTGTCTTCTCCTGGGCACTAGAGGGGGATGGATACACATACTTTGCTGGTGGATTTCACAGCCAGGTAAAAAGTGCTTCTGCTTCTGATTTCAATTCCAGAAGCTGAAGGAAATGGTGACACACCTTTCGCTCATCATTGTTTTTTTCTCTTTTTCTTTTTTTTCCAGGAATGCTGGCAGTGGTGAATTTTCCCTTATCTTCCTCCTGCCTTTGGTCCATTTCTGTCTCTGTTTCTCCATTGTGATGCGTTATTTCCTTTGACTTCTAAAGGCTGTTTATTGCTGTGCTTTTTCTCCTTCCAGAGAGAGTTCCTGCTTTTGCTCCTCACCTCTGCTCATGATCTCTCACCCATCTTGTTCCTGCCTGTCTCTCATATTTTCACAGCTTCCACCTTCATATGCAGCTTAATTACATTAAGTACAGGTTCTTTCTCTGTCCTCAGGAAGACAATAGTATCTCAGCCCCCTTGAACAGGATATCAAACAAATTATTATCAAGGTTAATACTCTCTCTGTGATCGGGTTTGTGAGAATATTTGGTTACATAGAGCTTTAGCTCAATGTTGCTGAGTTTTTTAATTGCAAACATAGTAAAGATGAAGTGTTTTGTTAAAGACCTGTTGAAGGACTGAATCTTGTATTCAGAGCACAATGAGGTGAGCTCCATAAGTATCAGATCTTGTGGGAGTTCCCTCTGAAGCCTAGTATTTCTCTTCATGGTAGAAGGTAACACCATCTTGTGAAAACCCAAGATGTTGACCGTGATCCACTGTGGGGCATCGGGCTTTCTATTCAGACAGCTGGTTACAGAGACACCTATCAGGCTAAAAGAGTACTCAGCAAATATTGCATTGTCTTCCAGGTGAGCCAAGCCATGGGAACCCGTTGGCATTGTGCCCTCCGATTCAAAGAAAGTTGAATTGAAGCCATTGTATACCATGAAGATAAAGTCAAAGACCTTGAAGCAGATTTCGATAAGAGGTAAAGCTGTGAGCAGAGACTGATGTGCTCTTCAGTAGCCTGAAATTCAAGCTTCCAAATCGTGAACCCTGGCCTGGGTTCAGGTTGTTGGTGAGCCACTGAGCAGGCCTTTGGCTGATGAAGGTAAAAGCTGGACACTACACAGAAATTGTAGTCTCTCTGTTAATAAGCTTTCTGAGGAAGCGTGGATTAAGCTATTTCTCTTTGTCCTCCTGTCTGTCTCCCTTCCTGTCAGTCCCCATTTGCTGAATTTGAGCCCCCTTCCCAAACAAAATGAGATTGGACCCTCTACTGAAATAACTCAGGAATTAATTCCTCTTAAGTTTCATGGAAACCATTGGAAAAGTAATGGGACAGGAAAGAGATACAAGTAGCTTCTCTTACTGTAGCTAAAGTATAAGCTGAATGGGGTGGGTTTTTTATCCTGATGGATGAACAGTCAGCTACAGAGACACCCATCAGGCTAAAAGAGTACTCAGCAAATATTGCATTGTCTTCCAGGTGAGCCAAGCCATGGGAACCCGTTGGCATTGTGCCCTCCAATTCAAAGAAAGTTGAATTGAAGCCATTGTATACCATGAAGATAAAGTCAAAGACCTTGAAGCAGATTTCGATAAGAGGTAAAGCTGTGAGCAGAGACTGATGTGCTCTTCAGTAGCCTGAAATTCAAGCTTCCAAATCGTGAACCCTGGCCTGGGTTCAGGTTGTTGGTGAGCCACGGAGCAGGCCTTTGGCTGATGAAGGTAAAAGCTGGACACTACACAGAAATTGTAGTCTCTCTGTTAATAAGCTTTCTGAGGAAGCGTGGATTAAGCTGTTATACTCTTTGTCCTCCTGTCTGTCTCCCTGCCTGTCGATAAGCTTTCTGAGGAAGCGTGGATTAAGCTATTTTACTTTGTCCTCCTGTCTGTCTCCCTTCCTGTCAGTCCCCATTTGCTGAATTTGAGCCCCCTTCCCAAACAAAATGAGATTGGACCCTCTACTGAAATAACTCAGGAATTAGTTCCTCTTAAGTTTCATGGAAACCATTGGAAAAGGAATGGGACAGGAAAGAGATACAAGTAGCTTCTCTTACTGTAGCTAAAGTATAAGCTGAATGGGGTGGGTTTTTTATCCTGATGGATGAACAGTCAGCACACACAGAGCTTGGAGCCAACTGCAACACACACTGCCTCTTTGGCCAGACAGAGAGGAGGCAGCGAGATGCTGTGGGACACGCCGTGGCACACTTGGAGATGGAGACACAGAACTCGTGCAGTGAGAGAGGGAGGAACAGATTGTACACATCTGTAGGACACCATATTTCAGTATTTCTGCTGTAGAACTCGTGCAGTGAGAGAGGGAGGAACAGGATGTAGGACACCATATTTCCATATTTCTGCTGCCCAAGGAATATCTGCCATCTGTTTGGACGGAAGTGAGGGTAATTATAAAAGGGAATCACAGAATCACCACAGTTGGAAGGGACCTCTGAGATCATCAAGTCCAACCTTAAAAAAAAAACCAAATAAACAAACAAAAAAAACAAACAAAAAAAAACCAACAAAACAAAAAACACAACACCCCACCACATCACACCCACTCCTAGACAGCCTTTGGATATGTTAGACTAAAGGTTTCTGAAAGCACACAGAATCATGAAATGCTTAGATTCTCTGCCTTTAATTCCCAAATGTTACCAAATTACTTCATTGTACAAAAATATATATGGCTTACAAAGATGCATCAATGATTTGTTTGAGATGTGTTTAGCTCATGAAATCCTCTCCTCTCTTCAGAAGTGATTGAGAGCACAGATGTCATCTCTTTTCAAAGCCAGATGGCTTGATATAGAGGGTTTCTAGAAGTCAGTCATTTAGGGTGGCCTCTCCTAGGATGGGCCTGAAGAAGAGCTCTTCAATAGCATCTTGATCAATGTCTTGAAGAGAGGCGATAAGCTGAAGAATCCAAGCAAACCTGCCAAGGTTTCTGTTGAACATCGTTGAGATAAATTCTATCAGGGCTCGCTGAGCTTCCTGCTGCAGTGTTTGTACGTAGGGGAGACATTTTAGGATGTGGCAACCTGTCAAAACAAAAGGTAAAATAATAAATCTTGAGTAAATATTTTTGTCCTGTGCCCTTCATAATGATGGGTCTCTGGCTTTCTAGCTTCTAGAACTACTTTCTCTTGAAAACTATCAAAACTTTCTAAACATCCTTTTTCTGGGAAAAAAAGAGATATGCATAGTTCAGTTATTTGAAGGAACATTGAGCAGAATTGTAAGCACATCAGAATTTAGCCCATTACATAAAATCCAGCTTTGAAATGGTAACAGGAGGCAACTTTGACTTAGTACAGATGGAGAAGAAGCTTACATAGTGTTGACTGCCCACCAAATGATGCTTAGACCATAGTCTGAGTAGGTGGAAACATTCCAGTTCTAATCTAAAGTAGGTAGGTAAGATCAGGAAGATGGAGGCGGTGGTTTGGAGCAGCAAGCAGGCTGGCAGCCTGAAGGTTTCCAGTCTACCCAGCCCCATCTCCCTCCTGTTGTTGCCTCCACTTGCTAGGTTAAGCTGGGGCACTGTGGTTCACCATGCTACCTAGATATCTTCATTTACAGTCTAAAAAGAGCATAAATGTTCCCTGTGAGATAGGTCACGACCCATGGAAATAGGATAGACATTAGTATTTTCTGGTTTTGTGCTCCCTTTCCTCAGCTGAAGAGGGAGAGGTCTCTGCCTTACGGAGTCATGGTCTTGGCCTCAATCACATACCTCCTGTAGCATGTGATTTCAAACCTGCTGGCTCACTGAGGCTCTTTGTGGGTGCCAGGGCTCAGTTCAAAGGACATCCCGTGTTTATCCTTTGCTTTTGGTGGGGATGTCTTGTCACTTACCTCTCAGCAACCCGTTGCCTCCTGTCCTCGTTTTCTGAGGGTAACACCATCTTTTCATCCTAGAATTGCAGCCTGTACCGGGGTCGCATGAATTCCCAAGTTTTAACTTTTGCCTCTCCTGCCTCCGAAATATTATTTTAACCTACCTCCCAGCACACTCCAGTTTAGTGTCTTCTACAGCGACTGACCACATACCTCCTCCCTTGGATGGGATCTGAATACTTAGACCAGGGAGTGTTTCACACAGGACCATTCAAGCATGGGAGGTTCTGCCTTCTTGCCTTGTGCCCTGTACTAGGGCAAAACCAACCTGGCTGGGCTTTTATTTTCAGCCCTTTGTCAGTCTTCAGCAGCATTCTTCTCCCTAGACATCGCTGCCAGAGGAACAGAAGCCTCAGCAAAGCCTGCAACCAGGCTGGCCAGAAATGAAGGGTATGGAAAAGTCATCTTCTCCCCCAGGATTACCACCAGCTGCAAGCTGTGAGTGTGGTTCCAAGTGTTAGACTTTTCATGGAAAGGAAGTTGTCAGGATTTTGTGTATTCAGGATGGAATTGCAATTGCTTATATCCCTTCAAATTTGCTTCATTTCCCCATTTGGTCTTCTTTAATATGTAATCAAACACTGGGTTTAATTTGCAAATCATGAGAAACTTCTTGTTCTGAGAGCTGCTGTAATAATATTCAGGTAAACACGTATTTCCAGCTGAACTGTAAACCTCTTAAGAGCATCTTTTTTAACAGAAAGTCCTGTCACAACCTTGATGGAGTTTTATATATATAGATATAACTCCATAAATACATATATACAGCACTGATACAGTAGCAGCACTGTTTTTCTCGATTCCCATCTCTTCCCTGGGCAGTTCCCATTGCTTTTCAGACTATTGTCAAAAGCAGCAAGAACAGTTTCACCTCCCTCTTTGCTGTCCGTGTGTGGTGGGACACTGTCCTTTGACTTACTGCCTGGATCCTGGAGAAGACCCTGTGGCTGTACCTGACCAGGGAGTGGAGCCATAGGACGAGGAGTAATAGTGTTAAACTGAAAGAGGGGAGATTGAGATGAGATCTCAGGAAGAACTTCTTTGCTGTGAGGGTGGTGAGACCTTGGCACAGGTTGCCCAGAGAAGCTGTGGCTGCCCCATCCCTGGAGGGGTTCAAGGCCAGGCTGGATGGGGCTTGGAGCAACCTGGTCTGGTGGGAGGTGTCCCTGCCCAGGGCAGGAGGTTGGAACTGGATGATCTTTAAGGTCCCTTCCAACTCAAATCATTCTATGATTCTATGATTTCTGGGCACCTCATTGAATACAACTCATAACCCAGCTCTGGACTGCTCCATGCCAGGTCCTTCCCCTTTGCCTCAGCCAGTTTTGGTGTCCTCACAGGAATTAAAGATACAGGGTAGGAGCCCACAGGAGGTACTCCATGATGCAGGAGAGGGTTTGGCGTTGTTGCTGCCGATGGCAGCCTGAATTCCCCCTAGAACTAAGGTCTGTAAAATATTAGGATTTGGCTAAACATCAATCTAAATCTAAGGCAGCAGCTGAAAATGTGCTGCAATGTATGCAGAAAACATATTCTGAGTTTGGTGGAAAGTGTCCAAAAACTATTAAAAAAAAACAAAACTCTGAAAGGACAGTTGTAGAGAATTGTTTGCAGCAAAACAGGTAGAGAAAGAATGGTTTGGGGTGTGTATAATCCCCGAGTACCTGTTTCAGCCCAGAGTCAGAGAGTGACTCTTTGTTCCATCTGGAGTCAATCCAGACTTAACTCAGGTCCTCCCAACCGCCTTTCACAGCCTCTGGGAAAAGGCATCTCCAAGGGAACAGGGTGATCCCACCCAAGGAGGAGGACAACCCCCTGAATCTCTGCAGACAGCATGAAGGGCTGCACCCCGGGGTCTCTCGTACTGCTCCCCGAGAAGCAGCAGGAATCAGCACAAACCCAGCAGCTGCTGCTGCTTTCTCCTTCATTAACTGAAAATCACATTTATCCGCAGAGATAATGAAAAATGCCTGCTCGTTAAACTGCATAAACTGCTGCAGATGAGGGATTTCTCCTCTTATCGTCACACTGGATACGGCCTGATTTCTTTCAGCCTGATTTTATTGTGAAAATCTGAGAAAATAACTTGCACTGAAAGGAGCTCCGCTGATCTGATGCTGCGGGCACAGACACAGGGGAACACACCAAACATCTGGATGACATTACGTCCCGAGAATCAGAATCTGAACCCTGTTGGAAACACATCTAAAGTCACTGCAGCCTTCGAGCAGCCTTTAAACCGTTCACCACAAGAAAAATCATGGAATAACTGAAGTGTTCAAGGATCCTGTTGGTGCGGCCCCAAGCGCAGCGCAGTGCTGACAGCGCAGCCAGCACCGCCGATTGCTGGGGAAGGAGTCTGGGAGCCAGAGCAGGCTGGAGTCAATAATTCTTTCCATTTGCTTTAATGGACTTAAGAGCTCGGCTTTTAATGACTCACGCACTCAGTGGTGCTGACCTGGGCAACCTGCCTTCTGAAAGAGCCTGGACTTGGCACCAGAAGTGAGAGGATGCGATCTCTAGTCTGAGTTTTTGCTCCGTGACTGCTGTCCCAGGCTTTGACTGTAGAGATATTAAAGGATAATGATGCTCCGAGGGCTGGAGCCCCTCTGCTGGGAGGACAGGCTGAGAAAGCTGGAACTGTAGAGATATTAAAGGATAATGATGCTCTGAGGGCTGCAGCCCCTCTGCTGCGAGGACAGGCTGAGAAAGCTGGAGGTGTTCAGCCTGGAGAAGGCTCCAGGGAGACCTTAGAGCCCCTTCCAGTCCTTAATGGGGCTCCAGGAGAGATGGGGAGGGATTCTTGATCAGGGAATAGAGCAATAGGACAAGGGGTAACAGTTTTAAACTGAAAGAGGGGAGATTGAGATGAGATCTCAGGAAGAAATTCTTTGGTGTGAGGGTGGTGAGAGCCTGGCCCAGGTTGCCCAGAGAAGCTGTGGCTGCCCCATCCCTGGAGGGGTTCAAGGCCAGGCTGGATGGGGCTTGGAGCAACCTGGTCTGGTGGGAGGTGTCCCTGCCCAGGGCAGGGGGTCAGAACTCAATGATCTTTAAGTTCCCTTCCCACCCAAACCATTCTATGATTCTATGATAAATAAATAAATAAAAACAGCGTAACCTCAAAGCAGCATCCTTTAGCCTCACTGATGAAAATCAGATTAAATAGATTATTTTCTCCGGTGTTCTTGCTACAGAGGAAGTCTCTGTTAAAATACTTCTAATACTCACATCACGTACCCATGTACCATCTCTCCTTTGCTGTATTACCTTACCTGTGAACTGGAAACCAGTTTGAAGTGACACAGCTAATTCTTTATGACTTAAAATTTGTCTGAAAAGCTGTTTTGGCTTACAGGGAGTGACCAACTGCACACATCAAAGGGACCTAAATAAACTGCTTCAGGCAGAAAATCATTAAAGTGTGGAATATAGATTTTTGGGAACATTTAGGTATATTCATAGAAAAGAGCAGAACTAAACATTTATCTAATAGTAAATGAAAATGCTAAATGCCCTTCGATGCAGATGATCATCTGTGTAATTTTCAGGAGGACTTACCAGAATTAAAAAGAATAATTCCTTTAAGATAGGCATATTCCTTTGCACTTATGTCCAGGTCCCAGAATTTCCACAATAAATTCTTCATCTTCTGAACTTCTGCTAAAGATGCTCCCAGTGAGGAGGTGCCCAGTTCATTGCTGGCTGTCAAAGACTGATTGAGGAGGATTTTTTTCAACAAACTAGGGGCTGAAATCTCTCTCAGGTCAAAATCCACCCCTTCTTGTGCCATGCCCAGGACAAAAAGAGGGGCCCAGTTCTGCTGTATGAGGACAAGCTGATCCTCCCAAGGCAAGTGAGAAAAAGAAGGCAAGTTTCTAATGAAAGTTAAAGTCTTCAAGAGGACTTCGGAGGCTCTTCTGCACGTGGCTTCTGGTGTTTTCAGAACAACTCTTCTCCTGTCGACGCAAGAGCAGCCCTGGCTTCCTGTGGAGCGACGGGGACCCTGGTACTGCTGGGACCACTGGGCCTCGCTTCTGTCTTCTTTGTTAAGGATCTGGAACAGGATGCTCTTAGCCTGGCGTGTCCCACACTGACATTTCCCAAATTTCTCAGCTGGGACCTCGGTGGCCATAGAGCCAGAGTTGCCTGTGGCAGGAGACGGCAGGCGTGGAGCTATGCATCAACGGCCGGGGAGAGCATTCCTGCCACACACGCACGGCCAGGCCTCGGGTGCTTTTTATATACATGGGCGGTGGAAAAGTAATATGACCCTGATCTGCAAAGTTACCTTGAACTTTATTTGCACCAGTCTGTTTCCCATGAGGCGGGGCCGCAGGCTGACAGTGTGGCACCGGGCTCCCCAGGGGAGCGGGAGGGCCCTGCCTGGCCTTCTGTCCTCATAGCATCATAGAATGGTTTGGGTTGGAAGGGACCTTAAAGATCATCCAGTTCCAACCCCCTGCCCTGGGCAGGGACACCTCCCACCAGACCAGGTTGCTCCAAGCCCCATCCAACCTGGCCTTGAACCCCTCCAGGGATGGGGCAGCCACAGCTTCTCGGGGCAACCTGGGCCAGGCTCTCACCACCCTCACACCAAAGAAGTTCTTCCCCAGATCTCATCTAAATCTCCCCTCTTTCAGTTTAAAACCCTTCCCCCTCATCCTAGGGCTCCCCTCCCTGATCCAGAGTCCCTCCCCATCTCTCCTGGAGCCCCTTTAGGGACTGGAAGGGGCTCTAAGGTCTCCCTGGAGCCTTCTCTTCTCCAGGCTGAATCCCCCCAAACTCTCTCAGCCTATCCTCATCCTGGTGGGGAAAGATTGTTAGACCCTGCACTGTGTGGTCATCTGCATAAACAAGACCTTAATTTTGCAAATTCCTCTCCTGCCACCCTGACTGCTGTCTCTACCACCCCAAATTTCCATTTTTCCCTCCCAGTAAACATCTACCCTCATCTGAGCATGTGTGGCTCGCACTGCTTCCTCTGTGACTGAAATTTCCTCACAGGAAATAATTTCTTACTAAAATCTAATCTAAATCTCCCCTCTTTCAGTGTCAACCCCTTCCCCCTGGTCCTACGGCGCCCCTCCCTGATCCAGAGTCCCTCCCCATCTCTCCTGGAGCCCCCTTTAGGTTTTACACTGTAGCTAGTAGAACGTGACCCCTACATCAAGGAGTTCACAGGTGGAAGTCCCAGGGATGGAAATCCCATGTATAGGAATTATTTTGCTTTCCTGGGGGATTTGAGAGAAACTTCAGAGAAAGTCAGCTGCTATAACTTATGACAATGCTGTCTCCTGCGTTTCACATACAATAATTTCAAACACAGAACATGCAGATTTCTCCCAGACTTACCGTGCAATTAAACATTCTTCCTACAAGCTGTTGAAATAAAACCGATGAAGTAACAGAGCAAAATGGCAATTCATAAAATTGTATGTGTGAACTTTTGTAGCAGAACAGGAGCTGAAGGATACAACTGTCAGGACTCTCCAGTCAAGATAAGGGAACATTTAGTAGCAGGAATGCAAGGAACTCATCCTTAATAAGAAGAAATAGATACTTCAGGTCTTTGTTACTTCACACTTTCTTGCTTGCTCTAATATAGGGGTAGAAGTACTAAATTTTTTCACCAAGCATAGCATTTATGCATTCCTACCCTCTGGGCTCATATCACACCTTAACAAAAACTGTTAGATCTGTAAGGTCTCCAAGCCTTGGGTGTGTAAAGGCCATCCCATCAGACACACAGCTGCAAATTTTTCCTTTGCTACAACTCCTATTTTTCCCATGCTGGGCCCTTTAGAAATTCCTGTTTATTTACCTCTCCATAATATTTATCTCGCAAATTTTTCCCTTCTGAGGAGATAAAGTGGAGGAAGAGATGACCTCTCCAGAGCTGAGCAATCTCAAAGCGTAGTTCTGTTGAGGTGTAACTACCATTTACTGCAGGGAAGGAGCCCAGAGCACTGAAGACCTGATGGGATTTCCTTGTCCAGCTCTCCAACAGCTCTTTACTGGTGTCCGTTGCTGGGGTATCAAAGAGCTTTTCAGGTTACGTGGCACAGCAACAGAGAAGTTCCCGGAAAGTCCCATTCTTCTTATTCTCTCTGTAAAATTCCAGCTGGGCTGAGGCTCAGTGCAATGAACTCCAGTTGCAGGGCTGATGCCACCTGAGGTTCTGCAGGAGTTACATAGATCGGATAATGGCTGTAAAGAGAGAGGGAGCTTGCTAAAATCACCTGTGTAGGAGAGTGAGCTCTGATAAAAACAGCTCTTCTGCTCCAAGGAAAAAAAATCTTTGCCTTCAGCTGAAATTCACAGCTCACCATCATTTCACCCTCATTATTCACATCATCATCTCACAGTTCCTACTAATTGTGCTTATTAAAGTTCCGCTCCTGATTAAATTGGTTCCTTCCCTACTTTTTTTTTTTTTCCTGAGATCTGCATCAGTCACACGCAGGCAGTCCTGATGTCAGTAGCATATGGCATTGGATGCCATTTCTATTTATCATAATTGATTTCCTTTGATTGCGCGTAGTTCTAAGAGGCAGAAGCAAATGCTGTCTTTCAGCAGGAATTCCTGGTACATTATAATAGCTTTATGACTGTTTACCAACAATACAGAGTAAAGGTTATTGCCTCAGCACAACTGCTAAGGACACATCATCAGCTTTTTCTGAGAGAATGATTACTTAGAATTATGAGTCAAGATCGAATTGCAGGTGAAACTCCTCCTGGTGGTCCTGATTCAAAATGGGCTGAAATGAGTTCTCCCCATGACCTGATTTTCTCAAATGCAGAGGACCAGCAGCTAAATTTAACTCTATGCTCATAAATCAGACAATAGCTATTTTTTTTTCTTTCTAAATCTTACCTATAGAATGGCTGAAGCCACATGCACCTAGATATCAACATTCTTCTGTCTACAGTAGCAACGCTTCTTACTTTCAAAAGTTAAGAAAGAGTAGAATACAAAAACCAATTTTCTGATATGACCCCATAGCCTTAACTTGCCTAAAAGGCTACTTGGAAGGCTGAAGAGGCTTGTGTGATAATGTAGGAGCTTAAGTGGCCATCTCATCCTTACCTTGGCAGTAGCCTTGGAACTTTGAAGGCAGTGCTCTTCAGTTCACTCGGAGCTGTGAGTTGTTTAAAAAACTACCATAATTTAACTGCAGGGCAGAAAATCTGCCCTTCTCCTTGCACTAGAGTGTCTGTATATACAAGTTGGACTATAGGTGCACAACATACATAGTAAGTGAGTTATTACCAAGCAATGATGATGAGCTCTCCCACTTTCCAAAAAGGTGAGACTGGAGGCAGATGCATTTATGAGGAGAAGAATCTTCCACAATTATTTCATATGGGCTACAAGAAGGAAACACACTCCTGGGGAGCTGACAGCAGCCTTTTTGAGGTCATCCTGTCACACCAGTCTCATACATGCACGTATTTCTTGATTCAGTGATCTCTTATCTCTCTGGTCTCCCATACAAACATTTAATTGGCCTATAAACATCTGTATGACTTCAGAACACGATTTCCTCTAGAAGTTTTCTACATTTGGATTTCTGGGAGGAGTTGGGTGAATCTTGTGTCACTGGTACTTTGGAGGACACCTCACTTCACTAACAGCCTTAATGATGGCAAAAGGAGCCAGCAATAAACCCAATATCTTTCTAGAAGGGTTCCTTGGCCTCCTTGTCCTATGGTGCACACCATCTTTCTTGAGCAATAAAAATACTTGTTTCTTAACTAGAGTAACTGGGAGGTCCCATTCAGAGTGCCTGCTCTGGCTAGGCAGGTGGTGGGAAGTTTGATGCTCTGAGGGCTGGAGCCCCTCTGCTGAGAGGACAGGCTGAGAGAGATGGGAGGGGTTCAGCCTGGAGAAGAGAAGGCTGTGAGGAGACCTTAGAGCCCCTTCCAGTCCCTAAAGGGGCTCCAGGAGAGATGGGGAGGGACTCTGGATCAGGTAGGGGGAATCTGGAAGAGAGGAGATTGAGATGAGATCTGGGGAAGAACTTCTTTGCTGTGAGGGTGGTGAGAGCCTGGCCCAGGGTGCCCAGAGAAGCTGTGGCTGCCCCATCCCTGGAGGGGTTCAAGGCCAGGCTGGATGGGGCTTGGAGCAACCTGGTCTGGTGGGAGGTGTCCCTGCCCAGGGCAGAGGGTGGGAACTCAGTGATCTTTAAGGCCTCTTGGTAACACAGAGTCAGCCTTCTTCATCTAAAAACCCTGCGCAGTCATCACTTGGCAGAGCTGCAGACGTGATGCTACGGGGCCATTTCTCCCCCAGTTAAAGGTGAGGCTCTGTTTTAAACCACATGTAGAAAAAGGCCATGAATCTGGAGATATGGGTAGGTTTTAAGGTGCCCAACATCAATTGTTTGCTTTCTTCATACTAGAAAAATTGGTAACATTTTTATAAGGATAAATTGGCCAATTTTTGTAAGGGCACCCCTGGGGGAGCGGTGGGGTGTAGAGATTGGAATGGGCTGCCCAGGGAAGGGGTTGAGGCACCATCCCTGGAGGGATTTAAAAGATGGGTTGACATAGTGCTTAGTGACATGGTTTAGTGATGGTTTTTATCAGAGTTAGGTTGATGGTTGGACCAGATGATCTTAAAGGTCCCTTCCAACCTGGGCAATTCTATGGTTCTATGATTATCAAATAAACCAGAAACGACCTCGTACCAGATTGTGCCATTTTCTACAGCTCCCCCACCAAGGAGAGGTTGTACTGTTTGTACAGTCACCCTTATCAGCACTGGGACGGGCACCATCTGTCATTTTAAATATAAATACCCCTTGTTATTGCTCGGCAAGCGGAAAACGCTGGAAAGGAAGGTAGAAAAAAGGTAGGTTTTGAAAAAAAGCAAAGTTAGAAAATGCTGCTGGCTAGCAATGTCCTCTCCGGAGCGGCACTGGAAAGGTGACTTCTCTCCTCAGCCCCCTCCCCTGCTGAGAATGATAAACATTTTAACATAGTGTGGATCCCACTCTCATATTAAATTTAAGTCTGTCTTGTATCATGGAAGATAAACGCCTGATCTGATGATTAGCACTCTATAAATACCACAGGTTAGCGAGTGAAGGTTAGATGACAGATTAGATATGCAGTATATCTCTTCAGACAAGTTTATGATAAAATGAGCAAGGTCTTAAAGAGGAATCTGTGGTCCAAAAAACTAAATCCCAAACACTTCCCTTATATTTTGAAATATATGAGGGACAACTATACCTTCTACCAAAGGTATAGGATTAATGACTGACTTTTCCCTGTGACAAAATTAACATGCCCAAACTCCCCTCCCTGTTTGCCATAGGATAATTTCTCTATCAATAAATCTTAAATTAAATATTTATTTATCTGTTTGGATTGGGGGGGGGAAGGAAGAAAGCAGTTCTATCTCAAAATTTGAATTTTCTTAGAGCTCAGACTACTTAAAAACCGATAGAAAAATCTATATCATTTGGGTTTGATTCTTCATAATTGATTACTGATTATGACTTGGTGAGCCTGTTTGTACAAATCTCCAAGTGTTCACCCAACCCCAGAAAGGTTCTTCATCAGATATTTCCTCACCACAATTTACCCAGAAGAACCCCATTTCTTCTATCTGTCTTTGATTGACCATCTCCCCACCTTGATGGCTGTGACTTTCTTCTACCACAACCCTGTCAGGGAGATACCTGCTGGTTTCCCATCTGATTCCTTGATGGCTGTGACTTTCTTCTACCACAATGCCTGCCATGGAGATACCTGCTGGGTTCCCATCTGATCTGAAGTAAGGCTGGGAAGAGTTCAGGCACAGCTGTGGTAGGATCTCATTGCAGATCTATTTCCTTACCATTTTCCTACCATTTCCCAATGGGGCAGGGACAGAGCAGTTCATAAAACCACCTCTTCTGGGGACTAGGACATCAGGGGGTCCCTGGAAATGAGAGGAGCAACAAAACCCAATGCACTTCACATCCAAGTCTAAGCACATCTTCCATTGCACGGGTTTGAATTACTTCAGATTTTAGAGATTCTCTGGTATTACATACAATTGACACTCAATCTGTTAAACATTTACTTCACTGGCACCACTGAAGAACAATAAGGGCAAGAGTCTGCCAACCTTTAGGCAATGATTCCTTTAGGAACAAGCTGGTCTGAGAAAACTGGGGAGGAAGAGAAGATGTTGAGTCATACAGATGGTCAAAATCTTTCTGTCTCCTTGTGTGAGGCTCTGTTCTCAAGATACTTTGGGGAAAAAGCTATTCTTTTGGGGAAAGATAATCATGGGGTGCAGCAGGAGTGAAGAAAAAAAAGCTGAGAAAACCTTTCCAAAGAGGAGTGTGGGTCTGAGCAAACAGGATTAGGAAACTAAGGCAAAGGAAATGAATTTCGAGTGCTCAAATCCAGAGCAAGACAGTTGCTGTAACGCTGTAGAAAGAACCAGGACGCTGAGAGAGTAGAAGATCCTGAAACTTTAAAATAGTACAGGTTGAAAACTGAAGGGAGGGAAAGGAGGAAAAGATAAAGATAAACCTGAAAACATTTAATAAGAACAGATTATGAAAGGATAAATGTTTTTTGCAACTATTCATATGAAGGTGGGAGTTGCCCATGGAGTCAAAGGTGGCCACAAGACACAAGCACTTCCATGCCGTTCCCTGGTAGTTTGAAAGACATTCAGACCTTCTTCTGGACCTACTTCTGCGTCCAGCAACTGGAGGCTTTGCTCATTCAGCACTGAGATCTCAGCCTCGTGAGATCAACTGCTGCTTACTCTGGCATTTGTGCTGTTCCTGTCACTCTGAAAAACAGCTCTGAGATTTTTAGAAGCAAGCACATTTGCAAAAATCGTATTTTTTGAAAGAGAAGTCTGGCTCTGTTTCTCTCATAAAAGTCTGCGCTTAACCACTGTTTAAAAAATACTATTATTTTAAGGTCAGTGGAAACTCCATTAAAGTGTTTCAGGAAATCGTCAGATCATTAGAGCAATGGAAATTGAAATGTATGTGCTGTACTGATTGCAAACACGTTATAAAGCAGTGGGCAAGAAATCAAGTGTGTCCTCCAGTCTTAGCATAACGTTCTCCTTCAGGACCCACAGAATTTGGGAGTGATTTTATCACACTCTGTGCCAGTGACTGTTCCTAGATGGCCGTGGCTACCAAAAGGTATTTTTCCTTCAGAAATCCTGCATTAGTCACCTCTCAAAATGGCCTTTAAGACTAAGCAGAGACGTACCTTTTTCTCCGTTAGTAACCTTAGGAAACACAGGTGTGAGGAGGAGTGCCCTTGAGGGAATGCCTGATACCCAGAACTACCACCCTGGAAGGAACAGGCACCTTAGAGTCCAGCCATGTGATTGAAATGGTGTTGAGAAAGGCAAGATTAATCAGAAAGCAACTTAAAGTGTTGGAGAATCCAGACAGAATCACAGAACTGCCCAGGTTGGAAGGGACCTTTCAGATCATCCAGTCCAACCATCATCCCAACACTGACAAAAACCACCACTAAACCATATCTCTAAGCATTATGTCTACCAATCTTTTAAATCCCTCCAGGGATGGTGCCTCAACCACTGTTCTGGGCAGCCCATTCCAAGGCTTAATAACCCTTTTGGTGAAGAAATGTTTCCTAATATCCATCCTAAACCTCCCCTGGTGCAACTTGAGGCCATTTCCTCTTGTCCCGTGGCCTGTTCCTTGGGAGAAGAGATTGACCCCCCCTCGGCTACACCCTCTTTTCAGGGAGTTGGAGAGAGCGAGAAGGTCTCCCCTCAGCCTCCTTTTCTCCAGGTTGAACACCCCCAGCTCCCTCAGCCTCTCCTCATAAATGGGGAAAAAAGTAACTGTTTTCATTTTAAATGTCAAAACAAGATGTCACTTTAAAGACTTCTAGAATTAAAACAAATAATATAGAATATATTAAAAATGCCATGCAGGAATGGGGAAAAAAGTAACTGTTTTCATTTTACATGTCAAAATGTCACTTTAAACACTTCTAGAATTAAAACAAATAACATAGAATATTAAAAGTGCCATGCAGATTAGCTAAAAATATTTATTTTTGGAAGAACTCTTTTTTTCCCCCCTAAATTTATGTGTCCACAGCAAGCCATATGGTTTGAGAAAACACCAAGCAGCGGTTTAGCTGTTTCATTAGCCTTCCTCGCCTTCTGCTTGAATTTGTGTTTCAGTGTGCACGGAGGATTAACAGACTGTTAATAGAGCATTAAAAACCACATGTCTAGACCCAAAAATGTCACTTCAGGCAGCAAGAGAATGGAAGAAATGAGCAGAAAACAAAAAAACTCACCCCATGAAATAATCGTCATAAGAGGAGAAGAGGCAGCCTCTGGAAGATCAAACTTTCTCCTGAAAAATATTCCTGAGGACATTTTGACAAAAGAGAAGGTGCACGAGGAGTGATGTCACCAAAGGGAGTGACTTTACTGCTGCAGCAAAGTGCTCTGGATCCTGTTTTATTACACCTTTCTTAATAAAGTAGCACTTCACAGCCTGAGCTAGGAGTTTACTATGAAAGTTTTAATCTCAAAGATGAAAAACAGGAATGTGGGGGGACTTTTCTTCCCTTTGATTTTCTTTTCTGACAGTTAAATAATTTTTCCTGCAAATAAAGCATTTCTAGCACTGATGTCCACAAGAAGCCACAGAGTAAGTGGTTGGGTTTGGATGGGCCTTAGCTGTACATATTTTGATTCAAAAATGCTAAAAGAGACAATGCTTTGAGAAGATGCATCAAAATGTGCATTAACTTCCTTTATAATGGAATGTTTTCTGCCACCTCTTTCTTTCCTGCCTTGTTTCGTGTGCTTGTTTGTCACCGGGCGTTTGTAGAGCAGGTAGAACAATTGGACCACAACCTTCTTTGGATTCACCACAGAACAAATTAATATAAGAATATATTCTTATATGAGAAGTAAACAAGCTCTAGCAACTCACAGGTGCATCCCAGCTCATTTATCTCAAAAAACCCAGGACATTTCTAAATGAGAAAGTGAAAATGGAAGGCAGATTAACCCTCATTACCATAGATCATGATGTCTAAGACTTTGGGCAACCTGGTCTAGTGGGAGATGTCCCTGCCCATGGCAGGGGGGGTTGGAACTTGATGATGTTTAAGGTCCCTTCCAACCCAAACCATTTTATGATTCTATGACTCCTTTACTTCTCACTCCATCACTTGACAAACCCAGGTATAACCCTGGATCCTCTCACATGGAGGGGGACCAGCTGTGGAGAAGATGGTGACCACACACCCAGCTCTTCTGTGTATGAACCCATTGACTTTTGATCTGACAACAATCTCCACAACTCTCTTATTTATTTTCACTCCAACCGTCTCACAGGGAAACAGAAGAACCCAGGTGTAATTGCAAAACCCAAGGACGGAAGATTATGTGCAGGTTGACTTCACAGATAGAAAACAACTGATAAGAGGCCAATATGACAGCTGGCTGTAGTTAACCTTTAATTGGGATCCAGCAGCAGCGCGTGCTTGCTAAACGTGCTGTTTCAAAAGCAAAAAAACACACATAATCCCATCTGGTTTATGCAACAAGGAAAATTAATGGAAAACGTTAATCTCTGTGGCCTGACATGACCGTGTTTACGTTACAAAGCCACAAGGTGGTGAGCACTATTTAACACCAAGCCTCCAGTGGGATTGCTTCGATTTTGCCTTTACTTCAAGCTGTGAAATCAGTGCTTTAAGATCAACTTTGCAAAGCCACCAAACGTGTGTGGGTTTTTTTTTTAAAATCATCATTTACATATATATGTATCTAAGCAGGTACCTGCATCTTTAAACAGGATTTTGCAGGTGCTTTGCTGTGTTGGCTGTTGGCTTTCCCCAGCCAACATCACCTCTGACCCATCCCTCCTTGCTGCACCTCCCTCCACCAGTGTAATTCTAATGCTCATTTCCCAGTTTGGATTCGCAAGAAACTAGGACAGGGAGGGGGAAAAAAAGGGGCAAGCTGTGTATCCCCACCTAAATTTATCAACAAAGTCCTTCACAGCTTCATAGCTGTGTTCCACTGCGTGCAGATATTGAGTGAGATGGGACGAATAGGATTCCCACATGAAAAGAAGATGGGGGGAAAAGGTTCTTTTGGGCGCTGCTGCTGCACAAGGTAGAGCTAGAAATACAAAACAGGTTTGAGATGACCATTATACAGATAAAATCCATATCTCATGGCATCAGAGATGGTGGCCAGGAGGACCACCTGCAAGAATGTAAGAACTTAGATGAAGAAGATAAGGTGTAAAGGTGCTAGAGGCTGCCAAGCGAGTGGATTTTTGTGCAAGAACACAAGGAGGGAGAGGGATTGGCAGGAAACCGCTCCTCGTGGCACGGATGGAGCAATCAGGGCAGGAAGGGAAAGGAGCGGAGGCCGGAGAAGCGGAGCTGAGCCACCCAGAGCCTTGAAGGGAGAGCACAGAGTTCATAGACAACCAGAGGAGACCCCACAGGCCTCTGGAGGTGGTAGAAACACCCTACAAAAACATAAATCAAGCCGGTTTCTCAAGGCCTTCATGAACCGTGCAGGTGCCTGTTAAATAGCCATCTTTTAGATGCTGGTGAGCAGGAACCATTTTCTTCTGACACCTACATCAACCTGCTTTGAAAGGGTGACTGAGAAACACGGATGGAGCAATCAGGGCAGGAAGGGAAAGGAGCGGAGGCCGGAGAAGCGGAGCTGAGCCACCCAGAGCCTTGAAGGGAGAGCACAGAGTTCATAGACAACCAGAGGAGACCCCACAGGCCTCTGGAGGTGGTAGAAACACCCTACAAAAACATAAATCAAGCCGGTTTCTCAAGGCCTTCATGAACCGTGCAGGTGCCTGTTAAATAGCCATCTTTTAGATGCTGGTGAGCAGGAACCATTTTCTTCTGACACCTACACCAAGCTGCTTTAAAAGGGTGACTGAGAAACGCTCCTGGAGTCAATGCTCACAGTTCTGACCTCTTCACAGAAAATCAGCTGTTTAGCTGGTCTGGCAGGGGAAGGGGATAACGGACAAAATGACTTGTGGAGCTGATCCCTGGACTTTCAAACTACAAAATGACTTGGAGCAGGTGAAACAAGAGACAATCCAGGTACCATCAGCTGACCAGGACAGCAGGAGACCCTCATGCAGCTCTCCCAGTCACCCAGGGAGACATCCAGGTTCTTGCCACAGAAATCCAAGGAGTTGTTTCTATGGATGGCTTTCAAACTACACAATGACTTGGAGCAGGTGAAACAAGAGACAATTCAGGTACCGTCGGCTGACCAGGACAGCAGGAGATCTTCATGCAGCTCTCCCAGTCACCCAGGGAGACATCCAGGTTCTTGCCACAGAAATCCAAGGAGTTGTTTCTATGGATATTCCTTCTCCAACCAGCCGTCACCCAACATGCAGCCCCCGTGGAGAGCACGGGCTGTGCCTCACCCCCGGTTCACCAGCAGGACTGGTGGTTCCAAATCTCACGATCCCAGTCACCCAGGGAGACATCCAGGTTCTTGCCACAGAAATCCAAGGAGTTGTTTCTATGGATATTCCTTCTCCAACCAGCCGTCACCCAACGTGCAGCCTCCATGGAGAGCACAGGCTGTGTCTCACCCCGGTTCACCAGCAGGACCGGCGGTTCCAAATCTCACCATCACCAAACCTCATTCAACAAAGCTAAAAGCTGAGGGAGACAAATATTTGGCGAGCAAGGGGCTGACCCGGTGACAAGCAGCATTCCTCTTTCCCACCCCTTCCACCAACCCCAGCCTCCCTATAGCCTTTGATCCTGGTGAGATGTCATCTGTGGCAGAGGAGCCTCTGGAAGGGCTGAGTCACCCAGAAAGATAAAGTTATTCCTTCTCCAACCAGCCGTCACCCAACGTGCAGCCTCCATGGAGAGCACAGGCTGTGTCTCACCCCGGTTCACCAGCAGGACCGGCGGTTCCAAATCTCACCATCACCAAACCTCATTCAACAAAGCTAAAAGCTGAGGGAGACAAATATTTGGCGAGCAAGGGGCTGACCCGGTGACAAGCAGCATTCCTCTTTCCCACCCCTTCCACCAACCCCAGCCTCCCTAAAGCCTTTGATCCTGGTGAGATGTCATCTGTGGCAGAGGAGCTTCTGGAAGGGATGAGTCACCCAGGAAGATAAAGCCCCCACCACAGCCACAAATAACAAAAGCAAATCTGGGCAGCGACGTCACCCTTACATTTTAGGCCATTGAATGTGAGCGTAATTAACCACGGGGTGCAGCTGCGGCTCAGAGAGGCCTCACACAACCCAGAGGTAGATTTGAGACACAAAACCATTTCTCCTGATTCTTCACCTGGTCAGGGCCCTTTGGAATCCTGGCCCCAGGTTAAATCTACTCCTGCTCTGCCTGGCTTTGTAGGACAGATCTCTCCTACAGAAGCTTCATGTGTTCCTGTGCTGACAAGCCTCAGGTGGCCCAGCCTCCGAAATACACACAGCAACACTTGTGGGGCACAGCTCCAAGCCCCACAGCACTTGCCAGAGAAGCACACAC
Source organism: Calidris pugnax (assembly GCF_001431845.1). Lineage (NCBI taxonomy): Eukaryota > Metazoa > Chordata > Aves > Charadriiformes > Scolopacidae > Calidris > Calidris pugnax. Next base: position 33,220 of record NW_015091133.1, on the reverse strand, counting down.
CTCCTCCTTTTTACTCCTCTGAGGTAATAAGCTTAAATTCCAGGTATCCCTCAGGAATTGTCCCCGGGGAAACTCTCTGCAGTGCTTTGAAGCACTCCTGCGTGGTTAGCAGTTGTCCCCTGCAGGAGCAGACCACCCTTTCCTCCTTTCCAGTTTAGCCACATCCTTGGTCAAACCTCTCTGCCAAAATTCAGAACGCCCTTAAAACCGGCACATAACCATCCCTCAGCCAACCTAATAGAAAAAAAAGCAATTATTTAATTTAACAGATTCCTTTTAAACACAGGGGGCGGTCCACCCTGCAGTTCACAAAAAACTTCTACTATCAGCTACACGATGGTGCCCTCAAGTGGATGCAAAACACCCAGAAACGGGTCAGAGCCTGGTTCTCCTCCTGCTTTGCAACCCCAGCAAGTGCTGATAATGCTGATAATCATAGAATCACAGAATGGTTAGAGTTAGAAGGGACCTTAAAGACCATCCAGTTCCAACCCCCTGCCCTGGGCAGGGACACCTCCCACCAGACCAGGTTGCTCCAAGCCCCATCCAGCCTGGCCTTGAACCCCTCCAGGGATGGGGCAGCCACAGCTTCTCTGGGCAACCTGGGCCAGGCTCTCACCACCCTCACAGCCAAGAATTTCTTCCTGAGATCTCACCTCAATCTCCCCTCTTTCAGTTTAACACCCTTCCCCCTCATCCTATGGCTCCCCTCCCTGATCCAGAGTCCCTCCCCATCTCTCCTGGAGCCCCTTGAGGGACTGGAAGGGGCTCTAAGGTCTCTTCAAAGCCTTCTCTTCTCCAGGCTGAACACCCCCAACTCTCTCAGCCCGTCCTCCCAGCAGAGGGGCTCCAGCCCTCAGATCATCTTCCAACTGACATTGGTCTTGCCCATCGTGTGAATTTGGATATCATCCTCCTGGTCAGAAAGAAATCAGAGGAGCTCGGTGCAACAGACCTGTTTCAATAGGCTGATAAGAGGCTCTTGGAGCTCCTTCAAAGTTTGAGGTTCACAGCTAATATTTTCCTTAATGACAAACCCATCATTTTCCTGAAATTTTTCATTACCTTTGCCTTTACCATCCTCAATTCAAGGATCAGTAATTCAGGTCCAGGTGGTTATCTTCATGGGCAGGGGTAAAAATAAGTTGCAGTAACTCAACCATACAAAGAGCAGGTCAAGCAGTGAGAACCAAAGCGTTTCACCTGCATGAAACCTGTGAGGTTCACAGTCAGAGGTGAAAGAAGAGGGTGGAGTGAGGAGAGAGAGTTCTGTATTAGTCATTTTTTATTAGTTATCAATCACAACTGCATATAAAAAAAAAAAAACAAACAGTGGATCCACTGACACCAGGAACTACAGCATGGTTTTGCTGCAGAGGGAAGAGGCTGCTTCATCCAGTCCTTTGTCTTTCTGTTACGCTTGGCCTGTCTTAGGGAAAGGAAATTCTTCACTATTAGGCTAAAATGTTCTAAAAGGTGCTTGAGATGAACCTCTGTGATACCTTATCTCAATAATTTCAAGTTATTATTACAATTGCAAAATTAAGAGAGAAAGATATGATATTTTAGTTAGCAGGAGTGAGCAAGTCACCACTTGTAGCGACTCCTGTTTACTGTAAGGAGGTAAAACGAATAAGCTGTCATGGAAAATGTGCTTGGATGCACCAGCTTTGGATGCACAACTCATGCATCAGCAGTGTTTATGGATTAACTCATTACACAACCACATCCCTTCTGGGACACGTATAGGTTTCCAGAAATAGTCAAAAGCAGGATGTCCGATATCCAGGAACGTTTATTTTTCACTAGTGAACTCATGACTGAGAAACTCCCTCAACTCAAAACCATCCTTGACCAGTAGCTGAAGGGGCAATATTTAATGCTCCGATAGAACAAAAGACCACAAAGTGAACAGCAGATGCTGTGAGGCTCCTTATTTTCCAACTGGCTCACTCCAGATCCCAAAAAGAACCTAAACTCTAGGACATGGAGGCCTTGTGCTAGGAACTACTGCGGGAGGCTGCCTAAATGATACCAGGAACTTCTCGAGGGTGAAACCCAAAAGAATTTGCAAAGAACACTGTGAACTCCTTGAACTGGCATTTCCCCACGAAACCACCACTGGAAAGCTTCCAGCTCTTGCCTGAAACAGGGAATAAGGACACAGGTAGAGCAGAGTGTGAGGCAAGGTGCTGTGGGAAGGCTGAGCACATGGGGAGCTGCGCAAAGGGAGGGCTGGTTGAACAAGTTTCGCAGGACTTGGTTATAGACCTGCCCATGTAGGGAAATTAAAAAAAAACCCACACACCACCCCACCAGTGTGCCCAAGTGGTTGCTGGAACATCGCCACCCGCACAAGCCGCCGGTAGGAATTGCTGCCGGCGTCATCAGCTGGCTACGTGCGGAGCGGGACCCGGTGCCAACTATGTCAGGACGTGGTTACCAGCCCAGTCCAGAAAGTTGTAGCTCATACACAGGACCTAAAGGTGAACCTGAAGGACCAAACCAGCAGACCTGAACCCTGCTCCTACCACAAAGCGCTGCGGTTGACCACTCTGCCACTTGTTTTCCTGTAGACTTGCTCCCGGCTTGCATCCAGGCAAAATCTTTGCCATGATCCTGGCTTCCAGGAGCCCTTCTGAGGGATGCTGTATGATCACAGAATGGGTTGGGCTGGAATAAACCTTAAAGTTCATCCAGTTCCACCCCCTGCCCTGGGCAGGGACACCTCCCACCAGACCAGGTTGCTCCAAGCCCCATCCAGCCTGGCCTTGAACCCCTCCAGGGATGGGGCAGCCACAGCTTCTCTGGGCAACCTGGGCCAGGCTCTCACCACCCTCACAGCAAAAAAGTTCTGAGTTCTCATCTCAATCTCCCCTCTTTCAGTTTAAAACCCTTCCTTCTTGTCCTAGGGCTCCCCTCCCTGACCAGGAGTCCCTCCCCATCTCTCCTGGAGCCCCTTTAGGGACTGGAAGGGGCTCTAAGGTCTCCCTGG
>NW_015091133.1:0-30053 GCF_001431845.1 Calidris pugnax | reverse complement strand
CCTGGGCAGGGACACCTCCCACCAGACCAGGTTGCTCCAAGCCCCATCCAGCCTGGCCTTGAACCCCTCCAGGGATGGGGCAGCCACAGCTTCTCTGGGCAACCTGGGCCAGGCTCTCACCACCCTCACAGCAAAAAAGTTCTGAGTTCTCATCTCAATCTCCCCTTTTTCAGTTTAAAACTCTTCCCCCTCATCCTATGGCTCCCCTCCCTGATCCAGAGTCCCTCCCCATCTCTCCTGGAGCCCCTTTAGGGACTGGAAGGGGCTCTAAGGTCTCCTCAAAGCCTTCTCTTTTCCAGGCTGAACACCCCCCAACTCTCTCAGCCTGTCCTCCCAGCAGAGGGGCTCCAGCCCTCAGGAGCATCTCTGGACTCATTCCGACAGGTCCATGTCATCCTTATGTTGGGGACTCCAAAGGTCCAGGTGGGGTCTCACCAGAGCAGCACAGAGGGGCAGAATCACCTCCCTCGCCCCGCTGGCCACGCTGCTTTTGATGTGGCCCAGGCTGGAAGCTCCAGTGAAGTTACAAAACCTGCCTGACTACTGGAGGCAGTGGCTGTGGCAGAAGGTGGGATGTCAGATAACATTGTACAGATACAGTCAGACCATGGCTGGTACACAAAAACGCCTGCCAGAACATGATTGCTTTCCAGTTGACACTGATGTATCTAATCAAATTCATTTGAATGTGGCTTGCGAAAACCCTCATGTTGACAGGCACAGGGAATGCAATCAGGTATCTAGTACCCAGAGAAACCCAACCACAGGGCTCCCATTAAGGAACCCAACTTTTATTGCAGTGGGTCAGGGCAAGAGGCAGCGTGGTCTGACATCCTCTCCCAACGTCAACCTTTTCAACAAGGCAAGTGATTCCATCTCTGGCAAAACCTCCTAGATGTTTAGGACCAGAGGTTTAGAGGGAATTCCCAAAGCAGAGATTACATCAACACTGCATATAGTCAGTGCCAAGGATCATCCTTGAACGTATCTAATCTCTTTTTGAACACACTTATGCCTTTGGCTGCCACGGTGTCTCCCACCGGCCTCATTTTGAGCCTAATTGCATTCTGCATCCTAAACCCCAGCATCTTCCTTTCATCCCTTTGAAGATTCTGACCAATGGTTTCGTCAGCTCCTGGCCCTGTGCAATGAGGATTTCTCCCCTCCAGCACCCTGCCACAGCGAGACAGTTTCCCCAGTGACTCATAGATCTTGCATGGAAGTTGTTCCATCTCCTTGGACACCTTCCCTCTCTCTCTCCATATTCCCCACCTTCACTACATCCTTTTCAGGACCACAGGCAGCATTCAAACCAAACATGTTTATGTAGCAGTACATCAATATTGTGGTTTGTTCTCCTCCTTTCCCAACAATGAACATTCAGCAACAGGTTGCAAACTCCTTTAGATTCCTTCAGTCAATACCACCTGGGCCTGCGGAGCTGCTATTGCTCATTTTATCAACTGCACTAAAAAGCTGTTACTGGCAGAACAATTTCAGTTAGTTCCTTGGACTAATCTCTTACAAAGCAAGACATGAAAACTTCCAAGTTCCTCTGCTTTGAACATTGATGCAGGGAACTTCACATTTTTGTTACAGCCTTCTCTTCCTAGGGGAGATGAGAAGCAAGAGCAGCAACAGGAGTATTCTCTAACTCAAGGTGAACAATGTGCCAAAAGCCAGAATTTCTTTGAACCTTCATCTGCTCTCCCTGAAACCAATTCTTTGTATTTGCATCACCCATCACAGATCACCAGTTAGGAAAAGATTTCTTTGAACCTTCATCTGCTCTCCCTGAAACCAATTCTTTGTATTTGCATCACCCATCACAGATCACCAGTTCGGAAAAATCATAGAATGGTTCAGGTGGGAAAGGACCTTAAAGATCATCCAGTGCCACCCCCTGCCCTGGGCAGGGACACCTCCCACCAGACCAGGTTGCTCCAAGCCCCATCCAGCCTGGCCTTGAACCCCTCCAGGGATGAGGCAGCCACAGCTTCTCTGGGCAACCTGGGCCAGGCTCTCACCACCCTCACAGCAAAGAAGTTCTTCCCCAGATCTCATCCCAATCTCCCCTCTTCAAGATTAAATCGTTAACTCTCATCCTGTGGCTCCCCTCCCTGATCCAGAGTCCCTCCCCATCTCTCCTGGAGCCCCTTGAGGGACTGGAAGGGGCTCTAAGGTCTCCCCAGAGCCTTCTCTTCTCCAGGCTGAACACCCCCAACTCTCTCAGCCTGTCCTCCCAGCAGAGGGGCTCCAGCCCTTGGGGCATCTCCGTGGCCTCCTCTGGACCTGTTCCAACAAGTCCATGTCATTTCCTCTGGACCTGTTCCACCAGGTCCATGTCATTACCTTTGCAGTGCTGGACCTCCACTAAGTCACAAGATCAGACTGGAGGGGATTTAGGCAGACACTCACCTTTGAGTCAGGTCTCCAAGTCATGCTGAAGACTCAAAACTCCTGCTTGTCATGTCTCATTACTGAGGGAAGTTCCTGTCTGTGGGTACTATCACACAGACTATTGTCTGTGGGCTCTAATGCCACCCCTGCCCGTGCCAACAGGCATCACTGGCTCATCACAAATGAGCACCTGGCTGCCTTTTACCCAAACCAGCATGAATTTGGGAATCCTACCTCTGCAGCTAAGTTCCTTGAAAGGCCCAGACCACGAGATACATCCAAGTCACACATAGCAGAGGTGGCCACAGAAGCTTTGTTTTCCATGAGAGTGCAAGAGCTCGCACGTTCCTCAGTGAAGGAAAACATTCCTGGGCTGCAGGATTCCTCTGCCTAAGGGGAGATTTTGGTCAGTGCTTCTGATGCCACTTGGGTGACAAATTTTACCTTCATTAAGAATAGTTCAAAGTATGATGCCACTCTGCAAGAGCAGCATTCCTCAGTGAAGGAAAACATTCCTGGGCTGCAGGATTCCTCTGCCTAAGGGGAGATTTTGGTCAGTGCTTCTGATGCCACTTGGGTGACAAATTTTGCCCTTATTAAGAATAGTTCAAAGCGTGATGCCACTCTGCAAGAGCAGCACCAAGAGCTCTATCCCCTCCCTCCCTCCAGAGTCACCCAACACAACAGGAATTGTACAAATTTGTGGTCCAAAAATGGTTTTCTGCAGACGGCTTCAAGAGAAAAGACTCACAGAAATATTCCATCCAAGACCGCACAGGAAGTGAGCGTCAACACCAAGAATCTAATTCATCTTTCCTTAGAGTTACTTAATTGTATTTTTAATTGGTTTTCAACTGGGGAAAAAAAAACAACCCTGGAGACAGAGATAGACAAAGGATGCTACAAGCAGATATTCAAAGTTTACCTGCACTTTACCACGTAACCCACACATTACGTGGGTACGGAGACGGGGCAGGGATCTGTATAATTCTGAAGGACCAATGGACTGATGCTCTTTAATCCTTCACCTTTTCCTTGTGTTTATTTTAGGGTTCAAAACAGCAGCAACCACTATTCCTCATTAAATCCGTCATCGTTGCAAAAGCTGCCCGGATTTTAGCAATTCATCTGATTAGAGCTGGCACCTCGGAGTTGCCTCACCGTTGAGCTGTGGATATTCCAGCTGCCAAGGGGAGGGATCCAGGTGAGGAGTCAGATTTTTATCTGGGGTTTCATTTCAGCAACTCCCATGAGAGCGCAGTGCAGGCTGCACAAAGCCTCCCTCTGTTTCCATGCAGCTCTATATCCTGCAAGTAATGGCTCTACTCAGCCCACTCTGTTCTTTACAGCTTTTATCTTGCAAGATTTGTCTCTTAATTGCTTTGGATGGAGCAGTGAGCAAACAAGGGCATTCCCTGCCAGCTGTGCCAGGGACAGGCTTTGTGCCTGGGTGGGTGGGCACAGGCAACAGGGCTGGGGGACAATATATCCATTGAGCAGGAAGGGAATACTTTAATATTAACAGTTTGCATTGAAGCTGGATGTGTCTTAGCCATGAGAGTGTTTGAGATGCAAAACCTGGAGGGGTTCAAGGCCTTTGAGCAACCTGGTCTGGTGGGAGATGTCCCTGCCCAGGGCAGGGGGTGGAACTGGATAATCTTTGAGGTCCCTTCCAACCAGAACCATTCTATGATTAAATATGATAAAAAGTTGTGAGGGTTTTTCATCCTTGCTGCAGAGAACTCACACAAACCAAGGCAGCAGCGTGACAATATGACAGAGACAACGGGGAGGAAGCAGCAAATAGTTTTCAGCTCTTACTTGCCATAACTGGCAGCTGCAGGGACCAGCCTGTGGTCCTTGCTAAGGGGCTCAGAAGCAAGCCAGGCTCCAGAGGTGGGCCACAACTCAAGCCTACTTCAGCTCTTTAATTTTTAACGTGATACTTACCCCTGCTGCCAGAATCAGTTACCTGTTTAGCATGAAACCACTATCGGGTGCTTAAAAAAAGAACAAAGCCATAAGTTTAGCATGAAACCACTATCGGGTGCTTAAAGAAAGAACAGGAAGCCATAAAAGGGACCAAAATAAGAGTGACAATTTGACCACTTACCTTCAGGCTGACTCACACCCTGCTCTGCCCTCTCTGCTGTCAGGTATTTAGCCATTTCCTTCCATTTAACCATTCCTACCTGGTCAGCAGCAGGAGCTCAGAGTGCCTTCAAAGCCCGATGAGAAGCAGTGCTCCAACTCCTCCAGGGCTATGGGGACAGCCTTGTCCTGCTCCTTGGAGAAGTGTCCCGAGTTAGGTAAGAGAAGAACCTCCTTCTCTTAGATTTATCAAGGACAATTCTGGGTGTTGGCACGCCAAGACAGACTATGAGAGCAGAACCTTCAAAACTTAAACTCCATTTAGTCTTTGAATTCCAACTATACGTACAGCTCTTCAGACTGAGCAATGCTATACCCATCCAGAAATAAAAGAAAGTCATCACTAGGCTTTTCTTGGTGTTACCTGCTGAATAAAAGTATTAGATTTAACGGTTGTAACTTTCCACACCCCTTTTTTGAACAAGAATTACCAAAGGGAACTCACTGAAGTGTTCTCATTTACTTTTCTACTCTCCCAGTCGTTGTGGTGCCTGGCTGTTGGTTGATATCACATTATCCACACATCCAGCACCAGGGATTTCAAACAGACACACTCTGGTTTAGTCAGTCACCACCTCTCCCCATTGTATACAGACACAATGTTCTGAACTGTGGCCTTGAGGGTGACAGTAACACCTTCTGTAATCTTGAGAAAGCTTCTGGCAGCAACCCCTGTTACCCAACATCTAAGACGGGTATTTTCTGCCCTTTAAAGCTACTCGTCCATAGCTATTTTTATTTTTTACTCCACGCACACTTTTAAGATCCCAGCAAAGTCTGAAAAGGGAAACTGTCACCTGTGAAACAGAAATCCAGTAGGAACAGACTGAGGGCTGGTAAGTGGCAGCTGCCAAGGCAGGCAAACACCTTGTAGCATCTCACTGAGGCAGGGAAGGAGAATAAATCAATTACCCCTGTACAATGGAAGATTTTTATTTGAAAGGGATGACTGATAACAACCCACTGCCTCTCATCAGCCCCAGTCCTCTTTCATAAGCTCCCTCTCGTGCCAGGAGCCCATTCCTTGTGGGTTCTTTAGGTGTCATGGAAGGAGGGAAAGGATTCATAAACCATACACTACAACAGAACAAAAAATAAGGCTTGTAGCAGGGTGTCTCTGCATATTCAGCACCAACCAGGGAAGCAAACCAGCGAAAGTTAACAATTAACAACATTAGAATCATTAGGCAGAAATATTTCAAGATCTGTAATCTAGACAAGTACTTGGAAAACATTTCAATAATAACTTTTTTTTGAGAAGATGCTGCTGCAGAATAAAAGATTTTCTTCACAAGTTTTCCTCTGACGAGGCTGATGGTTCTTTTCCCCCCTCTCCAGAGAAAGCCAGAAACAGGGTTTCACTTCCCACGCCATTAATCTCCCAAAATGTCTAGAACACAAAAGGTGCAGAACTAACACTTTTTCCTTCAGCAGCTTCCAGCTTTGTAACTTTAACATTTATATAACAGCCAAGCCAAGTACAATTAGAATATGTGCTCATGATGCCTGAAATACCACTAAACTTCTGCAGGTGTACTAATGTTTAATTAAAAATAATAAATAAAAAAAAAAAACAAAAAAAACCCCAGAAAGAACAGGACTGTTACAGGGAACAAGTCTTCAACTTTTTTCCCCTAGAAATATGGAATAGCTCCCCCCCTTCCCTGCAGATGACTGAGTGAGACTCCACAATCTGTTTCGTGTAATGACAATAAGTCTATAATTCCAGGTTTGCCTGGAATTTGTGTGATTCCTGCCTGTGCCCCACGGCTGGGGGGAGCCCAGCTGCTCTGCCCCCTCCTGCCACACCAGGCTGAGGGCAGAAGGGCTGGGATCAGGAGTGGTTCCTCATCCCTCTCCCTGCCTAACCCAGAGAATCACTGCCATCCCGAAACAAAGGAGGGCAGGACAGACACAGGAACACCACACCCCAGAATAATTAACACTCCTTTACAAGCTCTTGCTCTGTCACAGCAGGATAGTCCCAACTGGCACACGGAGGTGGTGAGGAGCCAGAGTTTTGAGATATAGACATTAAGCAGAGGCCTGATAAAAATTACAGAAATACTATTCTTCATTAAAGAATTTTTTTTATAATTAATTGAAGAATTGTTTTGCCGCTTTGAATATGAGAGAATTAAGAACAAAGCTTCCCACCCATGCTTTTATTATATTAGAAACTCTGAAAATCTTACAGAAATACTATTCTTCATTAAAGAATTTTTTTATAATTAATTGAAGAATTGTTTTGCCGCTTTGAATATGAGAGAATTAAGAATAAAGCTTCCCACCCATCAAGGGTTAAGAACAAAGCTTCTCACCCATGCTTTTATTATATTAGAAACTCTGAAAATCTCATTTAAAAATCAAAGCTATTTAAGTTTTGGGGAAAACGCTATAACACCTGAGTTTCACATATCGTTTGCGATCAAAGTGCGCGCTGCTCTTCTCTCTCATTCTTCTGTACTTAAAGGGCTATAAAGTTATCAGAACTGATAACTCAATGGCAGGAAGAGATAGCAAGAACACATTGAAATAGTCTTTCCTCCCCTATTGCTGTTAAGATCGGTATTTACAACTCGCTATCTCTTGTCTGTGCCATTAACTTCAGATGGAGACACGACGATAGTGCTGTGGGTGATACCACAAATCTACTTATTACTGCTCTGTGTCCACGTGTGGAAAAGGGTTACCTGAGAGTCAGGCAGAGTACAGCTGCCTCCCTGCTTCTGCATCACTGCAGGAAGAGCTGAGATGAAGGTACCTCACCCTGCCAACACAGGGCAAAGGCAGTGGGAATTCCTCTTTTATAGAGTCAAAGTTCTCAAGAACAACATCCACATCCTCAGAACATCAAACACAACTACCCAGTGTTTTGTGATGCTCTAAGTCATAGAATCATAGAATCATTGAGGTTGGAATCATCGAGTCCAACCATCTCCCCTACTCTACAAAGTCCTCCCCTACACCATGTCCCTCAGCACTGCATCTAAACGTCCCTTAAACACATCCAGGGATGGTGACTCCACCCCCTCCCTGGGCAGCCTGTTCCAATGCCCGACCACTCTTTCGGTGAAAAATTCCTTCCTAATGTTCAATCTAAACCTCCCCTGTTGGAGCTTGAAGCCGTTCCCTCTCGTTCTGTCACTAATTACCTGTGAGAAGAGACCAGCACCAACCTCTCTACAGTGTCCTTTCAAGTAGTTGTAGAGAGTGATGAGGTCTCCCCTCAGCCTCCTCTTCCTCATACTAAACAGCCCCAGCTCCTTCAGCCGCTCTTCATACGATTTGTCTTCTAGACCCTTCACCAGCTCCGTTGCCCTCCTCTGCACTCGCTCCAGCACCTCCAGATCTCTCTTGGATTGAGGTGCCCAAAACTGGACACAATACTCGAGGTGTGGCCTCCCCAGTGCTGAGTACAGGGGCACAATCACCTCCCTACTTCTGCTGGTCACACTATTTCTAATACAAGCCAGGATGCCATTGGCTTTCTTGGCCACCTGGGCACACGGCCGGCTCATATTCAGCCGCTTGTCAATTTGTAAGACTCTTCTGGACTCCAACTGCATCTTCCCAAGGCAGCAGTTGGCTTAAGTAAACCTTCAGCAGCAAGAATGACCATTTTTAACCCTCTACCCCACCCCAGACCAGTGACCTAATCAACCTGCCAGCTGACATACAGGTGACAGAAGTGCCATGAACGTGCACCTCCACCACGGAGGCAGAAAGAATTTCCAGGCAGCTGATTTGCACCCCAGTTCAGCTCAACAGGTAACCAGTAGCACCATGTCACTCAGAAGTGTGATCCTCTAAATCTTTCAAGAGTCATGGAAATGACAGCTAGAGCAATCAACCAGTAGTAGGACATCAGTGAAACCTAACGTTCCAAGATAAAAACCAACATCTTGTTAATCCAGGCAATCTGAAGGGAAAAAATAATACTGAGAGTGGAAGGAAGAGTGAATATTTTAATATATGCATACAAGGAAAGACACCTCCCTCACTGCAGGCCTTTATGAAGCATTACATTAGGACAGCTTTTCCCAGTATTTCTCTAAACTTAAAATACAAAAGCTATCACGAAGACTTAAAAATATTTCAGCTCTTCTGAAGATAAGAAAACATGAACTCAGTAATCTGACATGCAGAAATTATCCAGGAAAGTTTTCCTAGTACCCACCTTCACCTTATTCCATCGCTGATGGATTATGTCAGACTCTTACCTCATAAACAAGGAAAGAGCCACTTTAATAATGAAGTTGGGCTCTTTATGTGCAGGGCTATTATACAGGAAAGACAAAACAGACTAATTCAAAATGCTTGGTCATAGAGATATGACAAGCTTCCTGCTTTAGAAAGTATCTGAGGAGAGCACGGCAGCCCTCATGAAACTGAAGACAATTAAAATAATCTCTCATAGTTTTAAATATCTTTCAATGATGTTAAGTAAATTTTAAATTCCTACACTTGCACCATAAACGTAACTCAAAATAAAACCCTGACCAATCCACCAACAATCACATCAAAAAGTGCTACAACATTCAGCACGTCAAGAGTGGTTAGTATTGACGCTTTTAAAAATCCAAATTAGTGATTTCTGACCATCATGAACCTTGACAGGTTTTCATTATTTTGAAATTCAAAAAGTATACTGGATTTATAGTAGCATTTTTAATAGAACAATTTTACTCCTAGAACTTCAGAACAGCAGTGATGCTTCCACCATATCACTAAACCACAGGAGCCACTCGAAAACTGGGCGATATTTACGTGTATCTCCCCAGTTGTAACTGATGACATTTAAAGAGAGTCCTTATTTCCTTAGCTCTGATCAAAACTGGACACAAAAGGCATTCTTGGCAAAGGACAGAACTGCACAATATCAAGTTCTTGTCATAGGAGATATTTCAAGAGATATTTGCATGTTTTTCACAGACACCAGTTGGCATTTTGGGAACTTCTTTTGTTTTAGCCTCAGAAGGATAAAAGAGCTTGAAGATTTTCATCCAAGTTTTTGTACTCCACACACAGTAATGCTTTTTAAGTAACAAAAACCATAACCACCAAAGAGCAATTTTTATTGTTCAATCCACACGGCATGCAAAGACAGAAACAGCCCCCAGTGAAAAAGCATTCCACTGAATTATTTTTTTATGATCTGCAAGCATTATCGGAAGACATACAGAACATTTTAAAATGTGAACTTTATGCTGAGTGTCCTTTTAAAAGCTAGCAGCACAAAAATATTTTTGGAACAGAGCAGACACCTGTGTTGCATCCTGAGCAGTAGTACATCACTTTGTTGTCCATGATTTTTGACTTCCAAGTTTTGCAAATGCTGATACATCAAGACTTTTACCGCTGTTGCACTGTTCGTATAAAGTCTGAAAGTTAATATAAACACAGGTATTTGGGTGAACAAAGTTATTTCACAAATGGATCCAAACTATATCTTTATAACAAACGTTACGACTTGAATGAGTAATGGATCCAAACTATATCTTTATAACAAACTTGAATGAGCCTGAAATATTCCAAACTCCACACTAAAATTTCTCTCTCAAATCAGAAAATAAAGATACACTTCAGACAACCGAGTTGCACCAGCTGTAACGCAACGTAGTGCCTAAAAGAAGACACACTCACTGACTTAGTGCGTAGTGCCTAAAAGAAGACACACTCACTGATTTAGCAGCTTGAGCACAGGGATAGAGCTTCACAGCTGGCAGAGAACAAACTCATTACTGAGATTTAAAAATCAAGTTTACTCCATTAATCGTCTCTGATGTGGAAGCACCATGGAAGGAGAGATGTATTTACATACTGGGGGTGAGAAAGGAATATCAGTGGACACAAACAGTCACATCACAAGATAAGTTCTCCTTCACCCCCATATTTTAAAAAAATCAGATATGGCTAGCAGTGTAAATGTAAATAAACTTGTTTAGATTTATGTCATGTGTACTGAATTTGCTTTCCTCCCATGAAAGCAGCTTTGTGTTCCATCTCAACTTATTATATATTTGACCACCATCACCTCTTCCCAGAGACAGGTGGAAAGAACCAAGCTGGTGAAGTCATCCAGCTTCTCTTTCAGGCAGCAAAGCAAGAGGCTGGAATCTTAACACCTCATCACAGAGGGCCTAATTTACACACAGTGAGGCATTAACAGCTCAACAACTTCCAGGAAGGAAGAACAGTTGCAGTCCAAGAGCTCGCACACTTGACAGAATGATTTAGATCATTTCTCCATAATGATGGTTCTTAAATTAGAAGACCTACAATGCGTAATGTTTTTCCAGCTGTGGTTAAAGCCTTGATTTATGTATCCTTTCAGCTTTCACCACCAAACACTAATCTTTCTTTGCATGAACACGTGCTACCATACTAAAGAGAAAAGAAAGTGTACTTACCCGAGCAGCTCTAGAAATAGAGTTGGGAGAATTCAAGCCAACCAGTTGGCCAAGGATCCGCTTCATTTCCTCTGTTGTTCCCTTTGCATTTGGGACACCTGCAGGTAATTGATACATGTGTAAGTTACTAGGGCAGTTTGTAAGGAGTTTAAGAATTAAAATACAGAATTATTTTCTGAAAAATATGCAGGGACCAAACAAAATGGTTACACCAGCAAGTGGAAAATACATACAAGAGTAAAGCGTTTTGTTTTCTTAAACAGAATTATAAATACTATTCAATATAAATGTATTTTTAAATAAACACGTACCTGTTTGACAATGACTTTGAATTTGAACATAGGGATGTACCAGCAACTCCGAAACAGATATTCTTTGTTTAGGATTTCTTATTAAACAGCGCTGCAAAAGAATTAAGATTTAATTTGAAATACGTTAAGAACTTTCCTAAGAATTAAGAGTGAGGATCTTCAAAACACCCCGTAGATGCATGTCAGAACTTCTTACTGCAGAACTATGTGCTCAGAAAGACTCAACTCGCAATACAATAACAGATTAACCTAGTTACCTTCATTAGCAATTATCCTCAGAGTAAAGTTTGGTGGCCTGTTTTGCTGCAACAGCGTGGGAAGAGGTAAAGACCAAAACCTACAAATATCCTTTTATTCTGACACAAAATGACACCGAGATTTGAAAGTTAAGGGCTGTTTCTCGATTTCAGTTTGTCACCTGCCGAGCAACATAATTAGGGCTCAAGTGAAAGTACAGACCAAGTTCCAAAAGCAAATACTCAGGGTGGGGAAAGGGATGGCGAGTACAACAACTACTCTATTTCCTGTTAAGCCAAACTGCTTCAAGTATTTACTTGTTTTTTAGCTACTGAGCTGAAAATAAGACTTTTCCTATGGAAACTAGATGAAGCAGCTCCAGTTTCATTAAGTCTTTTGGAATAAAGCTTGTTCTTACCAGCAGCAGTGAGCCTTTATTTGTGAAAAAACTTTAATCAAGCACAACTCATTAAGTTTAAGAAAATATGCTTTAAATAAATTGCCATTATTTAAATCAAAACTAATCTTAGGGAACAGTTACCTTTAGCACATCCTGAAGATCCTTCTCAGCAATATCTGGGAATTCTATTTCATAACTAGGATCAACGATGGCATGTAGTTTATTAATTGGATTTGTTATATGTTGAAACGGAGTCCTTCCGTATGTCATACAGTACAAAATGCATCCCAATGACCATACATCACTTTTGGGACTTATCTAGTATAAAAACAAAACAAAAAAAAGGATTACTTCTCACTTAAGGAACTGTCCCTTCAGTCAATTGGTCATAAAAATTCTACAGTCATTTCACTTCACAGTGTCTATTTTACATTGGATAAAAGATCTTAGTAACTAGATTTCAACCACCACACCTGGGCTGTTCCTTACAGGAGGATTTTCCACTTGTCCTTCATGTGCTTTTTTAAAAGTGCTTCAGCACATGAAGTTGGGGAAGTGGGGAAGAGGAAGGAGGTGGAGGAAGAGGCACTCAGAGACCCTGACTCACAGCACAAGGGTTAGAATTCTCCTTAGATGAACTGAGCTCCAAAGCAAATCTGCGTTTTGCAAGCAATATCTTAAAACCATAAAAAAAAGAAGTATCATCTTTAATAAATCTCTAAAGCATTCTATTCTGTGTTTAGAAAGACAAGAGGGTGTTTCACTACATAGTAATACTTCCATTCAACTGTTAAAGTCACAATCTTTCAGTGTGTATATGCACATACATATGAATATAGATAATTATATAGTATAAATATATATTTTTTTAACACAGTCACAATCTTTCAGTGTGTATATGCACATTCATATGAATACAGATAATTATATAGTATAAATATATATTATTTTTTTTAATATCTTTCCACAAAACTATGTACCCCTGAATTGAAGCTTGACTGCCAATGTGAAATTGCTCTCCTTCAGTACTTCCCTCATCATTCACATTCCATTGCCTGGCAAAGTAATAACAAGTTCTACAATACCCAGTACTTCGTAGCATAGAAGAATTAATGGGAAACAGAGCACATGTGTCCCCTAAAATATTACACTTTATTGTATCAACTTTTAGAAGACTTTATTAGTTATCACTCATTTTTTGCATAACCTGCCTCTCACTTTAAAAGAAATCAAAAATATGACAATGACAAAAGCATCATGATATCTTGTTTAAGCAAACATTCTAACAATGGTTTATATCAGTAAAAAATGGTTTCTATCAAGAAAACTTGCTTTCAGAAAAAGATTTCTAAGCCACAGCTATTTATGCAGAACGCTAAGATGTAGCTGTGTAGCAGCCAGCAGTACCACAAGAGCTCCACTAATTTTTGGCAGAACAAAACTAAAACAAAAGGACATAAGCAGCACAATGGGCAACCAAAAGAGTGAGGAATGATTCTACCACTTTGCTCCATGGAAGATCCTTCCAGAAACACCCCTTGAAAGCTCTAGCCTGGAGTGATTTCAGTGCAAAGGAGGACTTGTCAGAGATGCAGAGTGTGGTGGACCCTTAATATGCTCAAAAGACTTTTGCAACATTGGTCAACAGTACAGCCTGGTACGTCAAGTCTGCATGTATTTCACTGTACTCCATATTGCTGTTCAGTGCCATTCACACCAACACCACAGAGGAAGACTGGTTTATATTGCTCCATAAAAATGGATTTTAAGATATTTTTATGATTATGGCTTCCAAGGAGGCCACGAAGATGCTCCGAGGGCTGGAGTCCCTCTGCTGTGAGGAAAGGCTGAGAGAGATGTTCAGCCTGGAGAAGAGAAGGCTCCGGGGAGACCTTAGAGCCCCTTCCAGTCCCTAAAGGGGCTCCTGGAGAGATGGGGAGGGACTCTGGATCAGGGAGGGGAGTGATAGAATGAGGGGTAAAGGTTTTAAACTGAAAGAGATGAGATATAGATGAGATCTTGGGAAGAAATTCTTTGCTGTGAGGGTGGTGAGAGCCTGGCCCAGGTTGCCCCGAGAAGCTGTGGCTGCCCCATCCCTGGAGGGGTTCAAGGCCAGGCTGGATGGGGCTTGGAGCAACCTGGTCTGGTGGGAGGTGTCCCTGCCCAGGGCAGGGGGTGGAACTGGATGATCTTTAAGGTCCCTTCCAACTCTAACCATTCTGTGATTCTATGATTATCAGCTTAGATGTTATCATTATTATTATTATGAGCTCCTCCAACGCCCAAGCCTGTGCATCTGTTTCAATTTCACTCATTAATTAAGCACTTACATGTTTCTAAACACCATCTGCAAAATACTTTTAGGTAGCTGAGAGGAATAAACTTAACTTTCAATCTCTGCCCACCATCATTGTGGCACAACAGATTTCCTTGTGTTCTAGTTTCAGTGGAGAATTTTGAGAAAATTAAGTCTTAAGATATATGCCTGAATTAATTTCTTCTTAATATGAAGGGAAGGAAAAAAAAGATCATGTTACCTTAGATCGAGATTTCCCATTTTCTCCATAGGAAGACATATCTTTTATTGCTTCAGGTGGCATATAATTCATTGTGCCAACCTAGACCCAAAAAAAGTTAAAAAATTTCTTTAAGTGAAGCATGCACTTAATTTAACTCACTTGATAAAACATTAGATTTTTGCCTCAAAGCACTGAAAAGCATCTTGAAAATTTGTTTCTATTAAGGCTGAAGGCCATTGTTATTCCATTCTATAAAAACATGTAAAAATTCATATATAGTAATATTTATATATACATATAAACCCATGCAGCAGTCATTGAATTAACATTAATTAACATAATCAGCAAGTACTATAGTGCTTTCCTGAAGAGTGTACATGGATTTTCCAGAAGCATTTCACCTGAGAATCTTTAATGATGCTTGTCACATCTGGCTGCATTTGGTTTGCAATCCCAAAGTCAATTAGTTTTAACATCCCATCCACTATCAGAAAGTTTGCTGGTTTCAGATCGCTGTGAATAATGCCTGTAAATCAGAGTTTAAAGTCAATCGAAGTTACTTCTAATGGGGTTTTTTATTGCTTAATTCCCACAACCTTAGGACAGAGAAGGTGCAGATCAGCTTTACCCAACAGTAATCAAATTACTCTTTGCAGATTTCATGAAAGCAGTTCCATTTCTTTTTAAATAGTTAAGACTTGCTTGAGTTTATAGTTCAACATGTTTCAGATCGCTGTGAATAATGCCTGTAAAACAGAGTTTAAAGTCAATCCAAGTTACTTCTAATGGGCTTTTTTATTGCTTAATTCCCACAACCCTAGCACAGAGAGAAGGTGCAGATCAGCTTTACCCAATTGAAATCAAATTATTCTTTGCAGATTTCATAAAAGCAGTTCCATTTCTTTTTAAATAGTAAAGACTTGCTTGAGTTTATAGTTCAACAAATTACTTATCTCAAAGGTACCATTCACTGAGGATTACATATGACTGACCTCTCACAAGCCCTACCTACATGATTTATTATGAATTTTGGTTATTATCCACATAATCAACCAATCCATCTTTATATTTTGCAAAATTGTTTGTTTCAAGAACACATCACATAGTACGTAGCCTGCGTTTTAGTAGGTTTTGCTGTCTTTATTTTTAAATTTTCTAGTGTTCTTGTGCTGTAAAGGTGATGAGCTCTGCTGTATGTAAAGGACTCTTCACTTTTTTTCTTAAATAGAAGGATCCAGATCTGCTCTCTCCTTCACATTACTCCAAAGAGAATACAGAAGCATGCATTTTTTTCACCATACAGTACATACTGTATTGTGAAGATCACTGGGCTTACACCAAAACTAAGAGCCACTTCCAAAATTTTAACACATTCTTATTATCTCTGTGATATAACCCATACAAATACCTAGAATTATTTAACTATACCATATTCATGGATTGTGTGAACAGCTTCCAGCATATTTTTCCAATAGCTCTTCCGTTCCAATGGATCGATGTGTTTTTTCTTCTTGAGCCAGCTGTTGAGATCAATGTTTCCACACTCCATCACCATGTAGATATGATGATCAGTAATTTCACTAGAAAATAAATATACTTGTGTTAAAATTTAAGGCAACTTCTTTACAGGAAATGATGCTGGTGTAATAAGATTAGGGTTTACTCACTAGCCATAAAGGCGGATGATCTTATCACTGTGCTGCTGCAGTTTGCTCAAATGAGCTATTTCATTCTTGTAGCTCTCAACAGTCTGTTGATCAGCTTCCTCTAAATTCACATATTTGACAGCGTAGAGCTGCTTCTTCTCATTCAGCACTTGAAACACCTGCAAAACAGTATCGGTTTATAACTTCATTCAATCCAAGTTCTCACTCACTACGGTCCTTCAACTCACCACAGTGAGAATCTCAAAGAAAAAGTCTACTTTTTCAAAAGGAAGCACCCACACTAAATTTACAAAGAAGTTCCTACAAGTCAGCATGAAGAAAAAATAAGAAAGGCACCAGTTCCAACAGAAACAACCCTCTATCAGAAGCCATCTTGGTACCACATTACGTTTCACTAGGTGTATGCGATCATAAGTCTTGAAGTGTTCCTAAGATAAAGGATGTTCACTGATTTAAGTGAGATTTCTAGATGCTTTGAAAAGTTGAGTGATTGCTTTTTCCTATTTCCATAGTTTCTGGCAGTGTTCTGATCACATCTCTTCAGAGTTTCTGTTCACTGTTTACTCTTTACTTCAACACACACCCCCTCTTTATCTACCCGCTGCTTTTACTTTATTTCTCCACCAAAATCAACAGGACTGTGCTTAACAACCTGTAATAATTGAAGCATCATTTTTATAATAATACATTAATTCAGGTGTTATTTCAGACCATCTGAAGACTCAGATAAAACAGAATTGTACCACATCTAATCCGTGCGTTACCTTTCTTCTGAATGTCTAAGGGATAGTCTAAGCATTAAAACAACAAATTTCTAGATGCTCTGGGTAACTCAAACCCTTTGTAAATGTTAATAAAAGGCAGTCCTTATTAGACAATGTCATCATCTATGTTTATAACACAGCTACCAGTGTGTAAATGAGTGACTGTCTAAAAGGATAAAAGAGCATCTCACCTTACTTGAGCCTCCACTTCCTATTTGCTTTAATATTGTATAAACTTTTCCTTTGATGGCAAGACATTCATGTGAAGGGATAGCAACTGGAACCTGTGAACATACAGAAGAAGTTAAGAAAAATAACTATTGTGGAAGTTAAGAAAATAACTATACTTGCAGCAGAGCTTGGTAGAACTCTGCTTGAAGTTGTCTTGGTCTTTCTAAACAGCATGAAGTACAGTAAAGCTAAATTTTAAATAGATTTGTCTTGAAAGCTAAAGATCTCTATAGCAAAAGTATTTGTATAATGATCATGACTTGGCATGGCACTGAACTCATAACAGATATCAATGCTTTTCACACTGGAAATAAAAAAAAGGGTGGTAGTACCACTATGAAAATACAGCAGAAAGAGAATAGTGACCTTGCCTCTATCATGAACTATTTCTGAAAAGGCTTAGATTTCAGAGATCAAGGTTTCAGGATTTAGACAACTGAACTGATTTTTCAAGAGTTGACTTATTTTACCTAAATTCAGACATACATATGAGAAAACAGTTATTTTGAGAATAAGCAATCCAGATTACATTCATCCAGAAAGGTGAATAGCAACTTTAGATTAAAAAAATATATATACATACGTGCATATATTTAACCTAAAGTAGTCTCCAATGAAAACATGTACTGAAAAATGGCAGAAGACAGCCTAAAGTCATACCTGCAAACCATCTTGATTTTGAAATGGAGT
Source organism: Calidris pugnax (assembly GCF_001431845.1). Taxonomy (NCBI): domain Eukaryota; kingdom Metazoa; phylum Chordata; class Aves; order Charadriiformes; family Scolopacidae; genus Calidris; species Calidris pugnax. The sequence goes on along the minus strand of NW_015091133.1, from coordinate 12,270 downwards.
TACTGGAGTGTGAGATTGGAAATATGGGAGCTGGCTGTAGGGAGTAGAAATGTGACATCCTGGTAGGAAGTTGTTCTTTACAACCGGCGTTCTGAAACTAAAGGAAATTATGAATAGTTGCATTTAGTTGTAGATTTTTTTTTAAGACTATTATAACAACCAAGTTTGAGTCTTCATTGTTTCTTGAAAGTTAAACCCTATTGAGTAGCAAAAGCCTCTGCTAATTCCATAATTATCATCAAGACTGGTTCAGCTTCTTGGCTTAGCAGTCCTTTAGAGTATGTTTAAACTGTAACACACTTGGGAAGTATTTCTTAAAACAGTAACTAATCAAATCTCCATCTTCAGATACTGGCTGGCTGTCCTCACAAACTGGAAAATGAAAGAACCATAGAACTAGAAGAGCTGACCATAAGACAGCAGGACAGCCACAGTTTTTTTCAGCTTATTGTTCTATATTCAAAACCATTTTAGATGAAGAGAGACTTTTTTTAATTTTAAGTGAGTGTACCGAGGCAAATAATTTCAAGGCAGTCACGAGAGGGGTTTTGAGAGCTTTAGCTACACTGTATGAGAGGAAAGATCATGTATTTAAGACTGAAGATTGCAAGAAATAATTTATTTATTTTTTTTATTTCATGTGTCTACAATATATTTAGTTCCACCACCAAATATACCTATTTTCCACAGTATTTATAGAAACTGATGCAAAGATCAGAACTGGAAAAATATCACTAGGACTTTTCCACCACCAAATATACCTATTTCCCACAGTATTTATAGAAACTGATGCAAAGATCAGAACTGGAAAAAATTTATATCACTAGGACTTTTTTTGTGGAGAATAAAATGACAAAAGTTTGAAGAAAACAGTCAAAATGAGTCAAAATCAATCTTCTCACTGAACACAAAAGCACTCTACAATTCCGCATATTTACCACGTGCCATACATATTGTGTGTAATGAGAATTTAATTTTTAAAGAAGTTTGAAGGAAGCAAGAACAGAATCTATCCAAGGATGACTTCATTTATGAAGTTCCATCATGAGATGATGTGCTTCATTCACTCCATGTATTCTAAGTTCTAGAGCTACAGAGACAGAGATCCTGCCAACAGGAACAGTGCTTACTCATCACACAGCCTTGACCTACATGATTCATCCTAGAGACTTAGGAAAATCCTAAGTAATCATATAATTAGAAAGACTTATCAATATAGGCACAGGGATTTATGCCTAATTTATGATTGCAGGGATAAACAAATGCTGATGTTTCCTAATTTGAGTGCTGGATTCTGCAAGCCTTTAGATTCCTTACACTTTTTTTTTTTAAATTATATTTGCATCACAGGAACCAGGCTGATACACTGTTATCAATCTAAAAAGCTTGTGAGCCACAAAAACACAAGTCATCCAAAAGAAATTGTCACGTAGCAGCGACCAGAGAAACAGGTAAATGCTCTAGAATAAGGACTTATTGATTTGATGGTGTATTTCCAAAGGCTGAAAAGCTGCCAGGGAAGACAAAGTTCCCCAAATGCAATCTGAATCTTGAAGTCAGGCACTTGATGTCAAGTGTTGGAAGCACCCAGAAATCTTGTTTGCTCTCTGAACAGAAAAGCTTAAGAAACCCCATTAAAAGCTGCTAAAAATCTTTCCAGGCATCAACTGCCATTCGTTAGTGTTTGGCTCAAAGCAGTGCCTTACCAGTCCATGTAATCATTACTGGTGGTGCTTGGTGTTCCACAGAGATATGATGGATCACTCTTCTTGGAGACAGCATCTGGTGGGGATAATCCTTTTGAAACAGGAGGACCAGGCTGTTCAAGGCTTGATCGTTTTACCTACGGAGGGCAAAGCAAGATAATATTCCACACAAAGAGCCACATTTATGAATTATGAACACAAATCACTTCTTCAACATATGAGAGCTGCTGCAGCTAGAAAACCACTGCATAGTCCTCTTACTTTACCTCTCTGTAGCAGCTTTTCTGGGGCACTTCTTGAACTGGCCATTTTTTTCTGGCACTAACACAGTTTAGTTTAATCTGTTCCAACTGCTTTCTGTAGCCTTCACCAGCACTAAATTGTTGCTGTTGACTTTCCTGGCTCCTCAGCTCTGGTATCCTCAGCTCCTGATGCTGGACTTTATTTTCTTAAAAAAAAAAAAACATTCAGATTATTAAAAAGCCTTGATATTTAATACTTGAAACAGTTTCTGACACATTTATCCCACAGTTTCTAGAATTATTTAACCTCATTTTCTATATGAGAATAAATGAACACAGTTGGCTAACTAGAATTAGATATTAAGAGGTATTAAAACCTTTGGAGGGGGTTAGGGAAGCACTCAAGTTGAAAAAAAATAATCACATTTTTCAAATTAAATCTTTTTCTTCACTACAATAAGTAGTTATGTATATAATCCTAAATTCAAGTCTTACAATATTATTAGGAATTTTCACCTCACTTCTTCAGTAGAAGCAGAAATCAGAAAGCTGCCCAGGGAACTGTGTATATTTCATCAGAAATATAGAAGTGGCAAAGTAAAAGATTAGTACATGTATTCCATATTCCACGGTGTTGGTGCTATCATCAGTAGTAACTTTTTAATTTTACCAGCCCTGAAATACTTGCTCTCAGCTCAAGGTGGTCTCATGTCACCCTTATTTTATGTCATGAGGTGACTTCACACAATAGTCAAACTCCATGCATTAGATAAAAATTCATCTGTCAAAAGGCATAATTTACAGCTCCACAGAGCATTGGTGAACCCAATTTAAAAAACTTCATTGAGTACTTCCCATGATAAAACTCATGGCCACAGGTGAAAGAGCTCCTGTAGTCAAGATGAAATCTGATTATCCCCTCTTTATAAATCATATGACAGCTTTTAACCCCCCTCCATTCTTCCCATCAGGTGGAAGAAAGCTCTTTCTTAATGCCTGAGCATGCTCAACAAATTTCAAATTTAAAAGCCACAACGAATGTTTCTATTCACAACTAATTACTTAACATACATGAAACATTCTACCTTATTTCTTTCTTAAACTGAAAAAAAAGTTTTCATCAGTAGTAACTTTTTAATTTTACCAGCCCTGAAATACTTGCTCTCAGCTCAAGGTGGTCTCATGTCACCCTTATTTTATGTCATGAGGTGACTTCATGCAGTAGTCAAACTCCATGCATTAGATAAATACTTAAGTAGAGCTTAGGTTACTTCTGAAATACACCAAAAAACGTCTTTTGCTAAAGTAAATTAAAAAATTATTCCCCCAAAGTATGTTAATAATCCAATAAAAATCTCAGCCATTCAAATGATAGCAAAGCTCAGATTTATAAAGTTTTCTTTTTTAAGGAAAAATTAGACAGAAGCATCCTCGTGTGGTATCTTTACAGACAGTCACAGAGCAGAAGGAACAATCCAGTTAAGGCTGAAAACCCATGTTTAAAGCAAGAGCATTTACTGTAATAAAAAGTGTAACAGTGCATTTGATTGATGCTGAGATTTAAGAAGGCTCTAAAGAGTACACACTTATTTAGTGCAAGTGTCATTCACACAAAGGATTCCTGCAGTTCATAAATTTGAGTAAATATATGGTAAGAACAGTGTTTTAGGAACCAGAATACATAAATGTAAAGTTATTTTGAGCAAAGTTTATTTTTGCTTAAGTCCCTGTTTCTTTTGAGGCTACTGATTACCCAGAACAAGAAACTGCTCTCATACTAAGAATCAGAGCAACAAGATAGGAAGTGGGTTATGGCAATACCTAGTAAAACTTACTTCAGCCAAAACAATCCCAGATTAAATGTCAACAAAAAAAATAGAGCTATGGCATCTCTAGGGTAAACAAGGAGCATATTCAAGGAAAGGCACAGGAGAAAAACTGCTATAATTTGAGTATGTCTCAAAATCTAAAGACTCCCCCTCCAGAACATTACAATCCGTAGGTTTGAATTTCTCTCAGCCAACATACACTTTTTTTTATAAACTAGCACTGTTATCCAATACTAATATGACAAATAGTCCAACACAAACATCAGCAGAAAAAGCTAAAGCTTCATGTACTAATAGAAGATGCTGAAAGCAACAGAGGATGGGGATGTTGTGCATTCAGAGAGCATTTTGGGAGATTTGCACGTTTTATCAAGTGCAAGACGATGTCGTGGTGTCCCCTTTTTAAACTTACTTCAACCAAAACAATCCCAGATTAAATGTCAACAAAAAAAATGAGAGCTATGGCATCTCTAGGGTAAACAAGGAGCATATTCAAGGAAAGGCACAGGAGAAAAACTGCTATAATTTGAGTATGTCTCAAAATCTAAAGACTCCCCCTCCAGAACATTATAATCCTTAGTTTGAATTCCTCTCTGCCAGCACACACTTTGTTTTATAAACTAGCATGGTTACCATATGAAGCCAAATTTTAATTTAATGCTCCTCAATTCCCCGGCAGACCAAGTTTTTCACTTTTTGAAGAATATTTTCTTTAGCAATGCATTTGCTTTAAACTACAGAACGGCAAATTTTCAATGGTTATTCTATTTCAGACTACTAAAACATCACATATTAATAGTTACCTTCTCTTTTCAGCACCAAACTCGTATCCATTTTGGGTTTGAGAGTTACAGTGGAATCGGTAGCCTTTTCTAAGCTGTTCTCATCCAACATCTGCAATTTAAAAAAAAAACCAAAAAGCATCTTAAGAAGAATCAAAGGAGATCCCAACCAGTGTCTGAAAGATATTTTTTTATGATAATTAATGAATGACAAGCCACAAAGCAAATATGCTTCAGGAAACAGTGCAGGGCACACAGGCAACTATTACTATGTTTAAATCCATCAACAACCTGTTACAGAAACCGTATGATGGAACTTCAAAGACAAATGCTTTCTATTCTTGAATTTTCTTTCGGGGAACAGGGACACAGGAGATGAAAATGCAAGGCACACTCAAAATTCATCTGTCAAAAGGCATAATTTACAGATCCACAGAGCATTGGTGAACCCAATTAAAAAAACTTCATTGAATACTTCCCATGATAAAACTAATGGCCACAAGTGAAAGAGGTCCTGTAGTCAAGATGAAATATGATTTATAAAGAGGGGATAATCAGATGACAGCTTTTCCCCCCCCAATTTTTCCTATCAGGTGGAAGAAAGCTCTTTCTTAATGCCTGAGCATGCTCAACAAATTTCAAATTTAAAAGCCACAACGAATGTTTCTATTCACAACCCATTACTTAACATACATTAAACATTCTACCTTATTTCTTTCTTAAACTGAAAAAAAAGTTTATTATTTTCCTTTCTAATATCATAGGACAGCCAGGTAGAATTCCTTATATCCATTTAAAAAAAAAAACCTTAAGTTACCTGTAAGTCTCCCAAGTTGTATGAATCACCCCCACTAGATTTTGGTTCTGAAAGCGGAAAAGGTGGAATGAAGGCTGTACATTTGGAGCTGGATATTTGCCTGCTGAAATAACAGATTCAGAATATTGGGCTTTAGTTACCTTCTCAGAAGTTAATTATGCAATTTTTACTCTTTGGTTACATATTTCTCCCCCAAGTTCCCATTTCCATGTGAATTTAGTTTCACAGCAATAAAAAAAGGAAGAAAGTTGGCATAACAGACTTTACTTGGGGAAAAGGGAAGCTTTTTCTCCTCTGTTTAATTTCAGGCTGTGCTATGGTGAGGTAGCAAAGTGCTATTTTAATTGGCAGATTCTTCCAATATTGAACAATTATTCATAATAAAATTAGTATAACCACTGTCTTAATATAATCATTATCATACAGGTTATGTTAAAAATGAGGATTGAAAAGTGTTTTGGAACTTTCAAGACTGCCTTATATCTAATTTTAGGAACCGGAATACATAAATGTAAAGTTATTTTGAGCAAAATTTATTTTTGCCTAAGTCTCCATTTCTTTTGAGCCTACTGATTACCCAGAACAAGAAACTGCTCTCATACTAAGGATGAGTAATAAGATAGGAAGTGGGTTATTGCAATACCTAGTGCAGTTGACTATTTGTCAATAATATTTAGATTAATTTTAACATTCTTAACCAATATTTCCAACAATAACACTTTTGAAAAGGAGTATTAATGTCTGTGGTGCTGCAGCAAACCCAGTAACCGTACCTCCTCCTAACACTGGCTGTAAGAGGAACATCTGTGATCTTCACATCATCATCATCAGTGACTAGTTTCACAGGAACCCTCCCAAAAGGACAGGCCTAAGAGGAAATTGAAAGTTATCACACTTGTAAAGAACAAAGGAAAGCTTAAGTTTTTGAAGCAAAATGTTACATGTTTTAATCTACCTGGTTAGATTTGTTTAGTGGTCTTAATGGATTGTGGCAATTTAATAGGGCATCGAATTCCTGTGGTTTCTCCTCCCTGAAGGCAAAGGAAAAAAAAACCAAAGCACTGTGGTGTGTATGTGTGGTTTTGTTTAAATGATGTTTTAAGAAATTAAGTAAGAAAGCAAGCCATTACCCAAGCAAAGGTCTGCTAATAGTAGAAGAGTTTTCACCAGATTCATTCCTTTTTATGCTTCTGTGATTTCCAACTATGCTCTGAAGTCCAAACTCTTGTGTACTTGGTACTGTAGGCAAATGAGTTAGAATTATTCAGATAATACTGCAGATTGTAGCTATTTCAAAAGCCAAGGGGTTCTTTTACAATAAGCGTGATTTAAAAACACATACATTTGCAGTAATCCAGTGTCACTGACATATATCAGTATTTTCTATTGATCTAGACAGACATTTTATATAATTATCTAAGATAAGATGTCCAAAGACTATCCAAGGAATTTAACTTTGAATTCAAAAACCTCGCTTACCTTATCCTATGTGCACAAAAGGAATACAAGCACCAAAAACATTGGTTTAAATATCTTGGGGGAGTGAGAAAGAAACCCACGCTTTCAGAGCAAGTGGATTTTCCAAATCTACGCTCTCAGAATGCACCTCCACTCCAGAACAGCATCATCCAAGGATCCTTCTGAAGCTTGCTCTATAAGGATTCCTCACAAGATATAAAACCTCTTACATTCAGATTCTTTCTCTGTTTATTTCAGTTATTTATCAGCTTATGTGATGAGAATGCCCACGCCTGAATAACTATAATAAATCCTAAATTAACAACTCTCAAACAAGCTGGGTTTTGCTGATCTTAGAGGTACAACTGTCTAAATGATCCTAACAACTCCCTGCTGCTGCAGAGACCCAAGATATTGATAAGACCCCTGACCTGTCCTGTCCTCCTCCTGCCGAGCACTAGCTTTTGGGCTCTGCCTTCATTTATGTGCTATTTAATTTTGATACAAAACTTTTGTGCCGCCTCAGTTGTGTTTCTGTAGATCCATCTGGATTTATAGCATCAAATAAATATGAAGTTGAAATTTTTTTCCTAGATTTGACTAGTATGCAATCTATATGGCTTACTCTGTGTGTTTCTGTTCTAACTCAACTCTACCACCAGCAGCTCTTCACACTTTTCAGTTGGAAATCTCTATTACGAAAGAGAAAGACCTAATGCATCAGAGGAACAGAATTAAAGTCTACCATCCTGTGCCTCCTGCAAACTAAATTCATTGCATCAATGATGGAACTGAGTGTTGAGGGAATAAGATGGAGAATATAGACAGATATGCTTTTTTATTAGACAATAACAAATTTTGAGTTTGCATAACTAGAAAGGATAAACATTACAGAATATTTACTTTCCAATCAAGCATTACAAATGCAAACAACTCTAACAATTTAACAAATTTAGTTACCTGCAAAGTTCTCCTTCTCTTCGTCTGAAAGCAACTGCTTTTTTTGTGAATGAAAGTTTTGCAGAGCAGTTTCCAACATTTCTAGTGGAACAGCAGAGCACTCCAGAGCTTTCTGAAGGAGCTGCTTACACTTCTTCATATTTCCTAAGCAGCAAGGAACACAGAAGTAGAAATCAAGGAAATAAGAAATTATACTGGGGCAACGTGGTCTTTTTTAAAGACATGATTACACTCATGCTGTTCTGTGAAGCCATTGCTCATGAGGCATTTCCCCCCCTCTTAAATATCTACTTTCAAGATACTGCCTGGAACAAGCTACAGGTGAATCATAAGTCAATTTTTCACATAAAGTTGAAAACCAGGTGACAAAATATGCTTTATACAGTCTCACAGCATTTGTTTAATGCTATAGGAACTGTAAGGAAATACAACACAAATTCTAAAATTCAGTTTTCTGCAATATCAGCAAGGAAATATAAGCTTTATGGACTTTCATTTACATCTGACTAGATACAAACTTTTACATATGCATTGTAAAACTTCTTTAATGCACTTAATAGACATCAAAGTTAAAAGCAGCTGTCAAATCAAACATCACTACTCCAGAAAGTACTACCTTTAAGAAAAGACTGAAAAGAAAGAATATTGTTTCATTAATTTTACACATTACTAAATGTCATAACCAGAGACTAAAGAGAACTGGGAGAGAAGAGGGTGCATTTTAAAAAAATATACTGAAAGCAATCAGTTTATATACATAAGCATGTACACATACAATTAGTAAAAAAACCCTACATTAATTTTACACATTACTAAATGTCATAAACAGAGACTAAAGAGAACTGGGAGGGAAGAGGGTGTTTTAAAAAAAATACACTGAAAGCAATCAGTTTACATACATAAGCATGTACATATACAATTATTAAAAAAACCCTTATAGTCAAATAAGGAAAGAAGTGTACTGCAACCAAAACATTTTCCTTTGTTTAGAGAGCATCAGGGCAAAATGATGCAATGTTTTGTTAGAGCTGTTAATGCCCTTAAGTCCCAAATGCCCTTCTTCCTCAGTTCCAAATCAGCATAACATAAACCACTTTGTTTTTATAGGTGCCATGTACATATATAATTATTTGCTATACTATATACTAGTATATTTCGGAGCTCCATGATGTCTCTAGCACTCCAAGCTCAAACTGGAGTTAGCTGGCAATGGCCCCTGCAGTTCAAACTGGGGCAGGTGGGGAGTAGATATTAGGAACTGATGCTTAAGTAATATTTTAAGAATATTAACTAGATGATGTTGAACACTGAAGCAAGGAAACACCAAAATAAGATCAGCTATGATTTCACTTAAGTGTATTTTGCACATATTTGTTATGCTTTGTTTAACCATATAATCAAATACTGCTTTTCTCCCAAACCCTAAGTGGATAGACCTGGTAGTCCTTTTTAAAGAAACCCAGCATTCTGCCTTTGGCCATATTTAGTAACCACACATTGCTTCAACAAGACCTACTGTTCAAAATGAAAGTAATTCCTCTTAATATTATGTGCCTTTCATTGAATAAGAAATAAAATGACATTAAAACACTGATGTAAAAAAATGGACACCTCCATTCCCCTTTACCAGATGAGGAACAAAGGCATAAAAGCAAAGCTGGAAGTACCTGTGAGTTTCAATCACATACAAAAAGAACAATCCACTTAAACATAACATTCTAAATAGCCAAAAATAGAGTTTTATTTATGGTCAGTCCTCAGTAGTTCACAGCAAATCTTGCTCCAAGCACACTACACAAGGGAGAGATAGCTCCTCATCAGGCCTTTTTAAATGAAGTTGTATTCAGCATTGAAATAAAACCAAACCGGAATGCTATCTTTGTGTCACTCTATTTTCAGGTCTTAAATATTCAATTTATAAAGAAATCAGTATCAATTTGCCAGCTGTAATTCCAGAATTTTGACTTGAGCTTTAGCTCACAATTTTGATCAAGACAGGGAAGTGAATGTATAACTAACTTTTTCTTTTAATGCAAAGGGAACGACAGATGAATCCAGAGGCAATTGGTTTGCGGAAGCGATGCCGAAATGCTCAGGAGAAGGTAACAAAGCACCACCCTCCTCCTTTCCCTCTGGCCTAAACTGGACACACTCAGTGAAAAAGGAGCAGCACTCAAAGCACATACACACATTAATTAGTCCTCTATAATTGGGCCCGTGTGTATGGGCCAGTGGAGTTCCATCCACGTTACCAAATGTCAAATAAGCCAGCTCAAGGATATCAGACACAAATCAGGAGAGCACATTAGAGTTAAAATAAAGCCAATTGTAAATGGCTTATTGATTTGGGATTAGTACTTCAGTTCAGGTTGACTGTTCACTCCCAAAGAAAGAGAAAGTATTGCATGAGCACATCCCATAGCTATGGGGTAATTAAACTCACAAGTGATTGTGACAGGGTGAATCCAGTCATTGGTAACCACCAGTAGCATTTCTACACTACTTAAATTACACAACAGGTTTTATTACACTTATTTGACAATATACTTATTCTTGCATTATAACCGTCTTATTATCTTTTTTAATAAGCCTACAAGTGCTCACTAGACAAATTACTGGCTATTTTTACTACTGTTTATAAGTTCAACGCAACAAGTTTATATCAGAACAAGACCAGTCAGATAACTGACTCATCTGAAATAGAAAAACTGTGGAATTTCAAGTCACAGATAAGCAGTTTTTTGTCCTCTCCTCCCCATCCCATGGAAGAATCTTATTCAGTATCTTTCCTCCAACAATCATTTGATTTGACGTATTTCTGAGGGGGATTTCCACAGCCTTTCCTGCTCCATTAGTTTTATTAGTTAAGAAAAAATTGGACAATCTGAGAGGACAAATGAGTATTTAGTGACTTTAATAAAATGGCTCTGCTTCATGGGACACAGTTTAGATATATAAACTGTATCCTAAAAAACAGTAAAAACAAAAAAAAGTACTAGACTTTCCACAGGCAGTGGTTTTGCCTATAAACCAAGTACCAGTGCCACCTTCCCTACACACAAGAGGAAAGAAGTGACCTACAAAGAGAAGGTGAACTTTGTGGACTCAATGCACTATGGTCCAAAGTATTGAGGACCTATTTTTCTAGATATATTAAAACATTTAGTATAAAATAATCTAGAGGGTCAACTCGAAGAGCAAAACTGGAAGATCAAAACCAAGAAAACCTCAGAGATAGAGTTTAAATACATGAAGAAAAAAAACCAAAAAATACCCCAAGTGATAAACCCAAGTGACCCCAACAAATATCAGCCATCTCCACTGTCCCAGCAGGAATATTCAACAATGGAACAGAAAACAGAAGAGTCGATTGAAATCCAATTGCTAACTACTTATGATCCTCAGTGGCAGAAGAGAAAATTTAATTGGACCAATTTGCACATTTACAGCATCTTTTGGTCTAACAATAACCCACAGAAAATCTACAGTTGGTTTTTGGAAAGAGCCAGAATTTCTTCCACAAGCAAGTTTAAAATATCTAAAGGGAAATTATTCAGAGAAGCTGTGGCTGCCCCATCCCTGGAGGGGTTCAAGGCCAGGCTGGATGGGGCTTGGAGCAACCTGGTCTGGTGGGAGGTGTCCCTGCCCAGGGCAGGGGGTGGCACTGGATGGTCTTTAAGATCCCTTGCAACCCAAACCATTCTATGATTTAAAATTACCACTTAAGTTTGAGCATCAGTTTTCAATATCGCAAGAGCCTTATTCATTCCTCCCACTGTAAGTTCTAAGCTTAGAAAAACAAACCAGAAATCACTGCTAATTTGCATCCTGTTTGAAAGCTATTTCTACAAAGGAAAAAACCTATTAAGAACTGTGCACGTATTTTCATTGTAAAATGAACACACAGTCTCATTAAATTACAATAAAAAAGAAAATCCAGGTTTTTCTTTTTTCTGATTTAATACTTATCAGTTTTCTTGCAAACTATGTAACAGAGGAGTTTAAAACAACAAAAGCTAGAACACAGAACAGCACCACCAAAGAAGTTTTTCTACACACCTTGTGCCAGCTCAAACTGTGCAAAAGCCACGTGCACAAAAGCAAACTTCTTGCAGTTAAGTCTGGCCAGATGAAACTGGTCCCGGGCCTCCTCTGGATCCTGCAGACTGGAAAAACAGCACATCAATAGTTACAAGAAGGTAACGAGCCTGAGTAACACAGATGAAGCTCCATGTGCTGTGTGACATGGAACTAACACAGATAATCCTGGAAAAGCCATCCATCTGTAGCTGAATTTGTTTCGTCTTCATTAGAACCATTAGTGAAGTATAAATGAGCCAAGAGTTTTGAAAAGCTAATAATTCAAATATACAAAGCTGACCCTTTCCAAAAAATAGAATGTGCTCAAACCTGAAAAGAAAGATTAAAGACGCATTCTTTGTCACCATTTGTATTATTCCTCAAAATATGTAGATA
>NW_015091132.1:30047-47901 GCF_001431845.1 Calidris pugnax | reverse complement strand
CCCGGTCCCTGGCAGTGATGGTGATATTGTAAGCGGAGACTTTTTCTCTGTCCAGGCCACTGGCTATTATTAGTTTATAGGTGTTCTGTGATGACGGTTCTAGTCTGAAAGGCAGATCGCCGTCGATGTTGCAGCTCACTTCTCCGTTATCGCCCGAGTCTCTGTCACGGACATTTATCACAGCTACAACTGTGCTTGGGATCGAGTCTTCGGGTATCGGGTTCAGGATAGGCAGGAGGGAAAGGGCTGGCGCATTGTCATTCACGTCTAGAATGTCTATTTGCACTTTGGCGTGCGCACTCAGCCCGCCCCCGTCCTTGCCTTCAACACTCGCTTCGTAATATTTCCCTTCCTCATAGTCTAAGGGACCTGTTATCTTTACGTCCCCTGACCTGGAGTTCAGAGTGAAGAGCTGGCGAGCACTGTTTGTGATGTCACTGAACGAGTAGGTAATTTCGGCATTAATGCCTTCGTCGCGGTCAGTAGCTTTCACCTGAAAAGCTATGGTGCCTTCTGGCAGGTTTTCCAACAGTCGAACCTTGTAGATCTCGTTGGTGAACACCGGAGGGTTGTCATTTGCGTCGGTCACGTTAATCTTAATCTGTGCAGTCCCGGATCGTACTGGATCCCCGCCATCCACCGCTGTCAGTACTAATTGGTGATTTCTCTGTTTTTCTCGATCTAAGCTCTTCTCCAATACCAGTTCCGCATGTTTCGTCCCATCAGGACTCTCCCTCACTACAAGGGAGAAGAGCGGGTTTGGGGTTAGTTGGTAGTTTTGTAATGAGTTCACACCAATGTCAGGGTCTTTGCCATTGCCCAGTGGGAACCTGGCCCCAGGAGGAGTGGACTCGATCATTTCTATGGCAACAAATTCTCTGTCAAACTGCGGCGCGTTGTCATTGATATCCTCGATAGTAACGCTCACATGAAATATATTGAAAGGATTTTCCACGACTGCCTCCAAACTGAGGACACAGGGCGACACGGCCCCGCAGATCCCCTCTCGGTCGATCCTCCCGTTTACCCGTAGATTTGTATTATCTTCCCCGAGGGTGAAGTATTGCTTTTCGTCACCAGACACTATCCGCAGCTTGCGCGCCGGCAGCTCCGCCGGGCTCAGCCCCAGGTCCCGCGCCAGCGGCCCCACCAGCGACCCTCTGCCCAGCTCCTCGGGGATGGCGTAGCGACGACTCCGCCGCCCGGCAGCACAAGCCCAGCAGCACGGCCAACAGCGCGACCCGCCCGGCGGCTGATCGGCCCTGCGCTGCCGGTCGGACATCCATTCTCTACCGTGATGACGCCTATTCTACAGACGATTTTAAATTAGGCTTTCCGAGCAGCTGAATCCGCACCTGAGAGAAATAAATATATTGCTGGTCGGAGGACAGGATGAATCGGGCAGTTCCTGCTCTTCTCTCTCTGCTCTGCTCCGCCTGGAGTGACGCTGCGCGGGCGCCGAGGCCGGGGTGGAGGCGGTGGCGAAGCAGCTTCTCCGCCTTGGCCAACAGCGACACCCTGAGTCCGTGCCTGGGAACAGCAGCGTCCGAGAAGAGAACAACAGTCTGAAGGTCCTGCTGTGCACGTCCTTAAATCGCGCTCACACAAGGGTATGTAAAGTGCAGCCGTTATCAGTAGCGCGAAACAGAAAACTTGTATCTGTGTCGAAACGGTGCATCTAGGAATTCCCATTGTCAGAATTTCTTAAATTTGCAAGTATTCTGCAAGTAAAACCCTCCCCCGTTGCTCTGAGGATGTGGGGCAGGAACACTGTCTCTGCCCCACAGTGATCTCACTGGTCTCTAATGTGAGGGCTCGGCCGTGTCCCCCACTGTGAGAGAAACGGCAGGACGGGAACGAATGCAGCTCGTAGATAGTGGTTTTATTTTCGATAATTGATCGATGCCGATCTAGCACTCATCTTTTCCACTTTGAACGGAGGTCGCTGATGGACGAGCAGAGCCGGGAACCCCAGCCACTGAGGAAACCACAGCAGGCACACCACCACCGGATCCCATATTTTTCGACATGCAAAACCCGGCATCACCGTATCAGTGCCATACAACCCAACACTGAATTCCTTTTGTCTGTGTCTTTGACAAACCACGGCCTCATCTCCTAAGCCGTCTGTTACTGCAGCGGGTCTCAAACTTTAAGAACAATTTCTGGCAAATGTCGACTGTGGTTACTGTTGCTTGAACAAGAAAAGAGAAAACAGATAGATCCTATCCTCACGAAAAGCCGTTGCATCTCACCTGTATATTAAAACCTTGGGTCTTTTATTTTGAAGGAAAAAACCAAAACAAAGTTGCATCTCACCTGTATATTAAAACCTTGGCTCTCTTATTTTGAAGGAAAAAAACCAAAACAAAAAGCAAACAACCAAACAAAAAACCCCAAAACAACCCCAAAGACTTGAAGGAATGGTGTATCACCACAGGCACCTATACGGAAGACACAAAACGGTTAGAAAACCCTCCACACCACCTACCTGGAGGAGTAGCTCTCGCGTATACACCAACGCTGAGTTTCTGTAGATGCCAATGTGAAGACCTCGTCCCCTTTCTCCTTAAGGTGTCGTTAGAAAATATGTCCTAGCCATTTATCCAGTGGAGGTTAATATCTTTTCCTCCAGCTGCACCTATACACAGCTGACGGTAACAAATTAGCAAGCTATCAGGAGAAATTGGTTTGAATTTGTAGTGTTTCAGGAATCAAAAAGTAGAAAGCAGGCGTATGCGAAGTGGAGAGAAGGATGTGACTATTTATACAGGGACGGGGGAAACATGTTGGGGTCAATTCACTGCCTCCTATATCTAGCGAGAATTGCGTATCACAACCCAGACACATTTTCATACACCTTCACACAACGAAACACCCTCCAAATAGCTGCTTTCAAGCAGAGGTTGATGTCTTCTAGTTCCAGGATTTTCTCTTCTCCCTTGTACCCAAGTTTGTGGGCGACAGCACAGTGAAATCCCAAGAGGACACAGCTAAGAACCAGCCTGCATCAGAAAGGGAAGCACACATGCATGTGAATTTGTGTCTGATGGATGGCAGCAGAAAAGGGTAACGATCACACCGTTAGTTCATGTGAAACAGAAGATTGTACCTCAGCTTACATTCCCACCACACATAGTACACACCAGTACAAAGTCAGAGCATTTTGGCAAGATGTAGGATCAGCACAAAAAAACCCCAAACACCTGTGCAGACCTACAGTGGGAACCTTCCAGCATTATTTTCTCTCAACTTGAAAACAGCCATTTTTATGAGCCACTAGTTTATTTTGTTTAAAATGAAACGATAAAATGTATCACCGGCTTAAATAGCTGAATAATAAATAGTAGGGTAACATTATTATTTTCAATTATATTCCTGAAGTCCTAAAACCTGTTCAGTCCAAGATGAAAGGTCAGTAATGGAGGAAATCAGGCAGGCCTCTTCCAAGACAGCCTGTTTGGTAGATGTGCTTTCAAAATAGAATGGCGTGTTCGGCAGGAAAAAAATGTTTTCATATTATAAGGAAACCGACGAGTAAAATATTTTATATTCTGAGGTTAACTTATGTTCTGAAATTAGGCGTAGGATAAACAGATTGTGATGAATTGTACTTTATGTTAATTTTTTCCCCATCTGTATTCTAGTAAATATACTTTATTTTGCTGTCTATGACTGTACACTAAACGACAATTACATTTATATCGAATCCAAATGTTAAATCACGAAGCCCAGCAGTGGGAAAAAAATCGATGGAATATCAGAGAACACTTTCTCCATGTAATGCGAAACTATTTGTAGAAGTTTGGGTGTCCTGATGTGGGACTGGTTAATTCGTTTGTTGAAGGCAGATTTCCAAGTAACACAGGACTTCAAAGATGTTAACTTTCTGGTACAAGGTTGCGCAATTCAACCAGCATTTGCAAGTTAATACAGAGTATGGCAATGAAATTCTGGGAACTGGGTACTTATAAAAATTAAGGAAGTGTCAGAGGAAGACTTAGAGACCGAAGTCTCCTTGGGCAGATGTACATCCAATGGAATCTTCCAGCCTTAGAGACAGCTGGATAAGACGAGCTCTTCCCAGCAGGTACAGAACATGCCACATAAAACACAAGCAGCAGACTCAGTACATGTTCAGGAGGTGACAATTACAAGCCAGCCACCATCGTAATATGTTTACAGGACTGTAAAACATGCACTTTGAGATGTCTGTGGATACCGCAAGAATTCAGTACACCCTGTAAACAAAACAAGGTTAAAAGGAACTAACGTACCTGAAAGGAAACTTGGCTAACTTGATCTCCCGTAGGAATAAAATCACCTGAAGACTCAGCCGGCGGGCGGGCCGGCAGGGTGTCGCAGCAGCTGCCGCCCGAGAAGCGCAGCTGGCTCTTGCGCGAGTCGGCGGTGAGCGAGACCTCGTGCGAGTAGGAGCGCAGGAAGGCGCGGACGCCGTCGATGCCCACGAAGTGCGAGGCCGGGACGCCGCGCAAGGCGCCGCTGCCCGCCGCCGGCAGCTGCGAGCGGCGCCAGCGGCGCAGGCGCAGCGCCAGCAGCAGCAGCAGGAAGGCGAGGAAGAGGCAGGAGACGGCCGCCACGGCCAGCACCAGCCAGCGCGTCAGGCTGCCGCCCGGCTCGCCCGGCGCCGCCGCCGCCGCGCTGCCCAGCTCCGACAGCAGCTCGGCCACGCTCTCGCCCAGCACCACCCTCAGCGTGGCCGTGGCCGACAGCGCCGGCCGCCCGTGGTCCTTCACCACCACCACCAGGCTCTGCCGCGCCGCGTCGCGGGCCAGCGGCAACCGCGCCGTCCGCACCTCGCCGCTGTGCAGCCCCACGCGGAACAGACCCGGCTCCGTCGCCTTGGCCAGCTCGTACGACAGCCACGCGTTCTGACCCGCGTCCGCGTCCACCGCCACCACCTTGGCCACCAGCGACCCGGGCTCCGCCGACCGCGGCCACAGCTCCACGCCCGACCACCACCCCGACACCGAGCCCCAGCCCGAGCCCGAGCCCGAGCCCGCTGGCGCCGGCGGCGGGTACAGCACCTGCGGCGCGTTGTCGTTCTCGTCCACGATCTCCAGCCGCACCGACACGTTGCTGCTCAGCGCCGGCGCGCCGCCGTCCTCCGCCCCCACCCACAGCCCCACCTCGCGCACCTCCTCGTAGTCGAAGGAGCGCAGCGCGTACAGCGCGCCCGTCTCCGCCTGCACCGACACGTACGACGACAGCGGCGCGCCCCGCACCCGCCCCTCCCACAGCCGGTACCGCACGCGCGCGTTCGCGCCCCAGTCCGCGTCCCGCGCCCGCACCCTCAGCAGCAGCGCGCCCGCCGCGTTGTTCTCGGGCACCCGCGCGCTGTACCGCGCCTCCGCGAACACCGGCGCGTTGTCGTTCACGTCCAGCACCCGCAGCGCCAGCACCGCGCTGCTCCGCAGCGGCGGCGACCCGCCGTCCGCCGCCCGCACCGTCACGTTGTACTCCGACACCTCCTCGCGGTCCAGCTCCCGCGCCGTCACCACGCGGTAGTAGTCCTCAAAGCTCTTCTCCAGACGGAACGGGAGGCTCTCGGTGACGCTGCACCGCACCTCGCCATTCACTCCTGTGTCCCTGTCTTGAACGCTGAAAATTGCAATGACCGTCCCCAGCGGTGTATCTTCTGGTACTGCACTGAACACGGACATAATGACAATTGCGGGGATGTGGTTGTTTACATCAGCAACTGTGATGAGAACTTTGCTGTGGGACAAGAGTCCGCCTGTGTCCCGAGCGTGCAAATCCAATTCGTAAAACTCTTGTTCCTCGAAATTCAGCTTCTGTGTTAGCTCAATTTCTCCACTTTCCGGATCTATCTTAAAAGTCTTGTCGAACTTCTCTGAGATTTTAAAGAAGGAATACTTCACTTCGGCGTTTGGCCCCTATTCTCTGTCATTCGCTGTCACCTGTAACACTCGACTTCCCACGGCCACATCTTCCCTCACAGTCACCTTATAAACGGGTTGAGTAAATTTCGGAGCATTGTCGTTTCCATTTAACACAATGATTTAGATTGCCGTCGATCCCGATTTCACAGGACTCCCGCTGTCTGTGGCTGTCAGGATTAAATTATGAACAGCCTGCTGTTCCCGATCCAAAGATTTCACCAATAGTAAGTCCGGATATTTCACACCATCGTCTCCGGTTTTCACTTCCAAGGTGAAATAGCTGCTTTCGCTACACTCGTGATTCTGTAAAGAGTTCACTCCGGTGTCGGGGTCTTGAGATTTCTCTAAAGGGAAACGCGTGCCTGGTGCTGTATACTCGATGATTTCCAAGACGCTGTTCCTTTCTGGGCAACTCGGCGCATTATCATTAATATCCAGTATTTCTACCTCCCCTCTGTAAAGATTCATTGGATTTTTAACAAGAATCTCAAAATTTAGAACACATTTAGCAACAGCTGCGCAAATCTCCTCTTTCTCCACCCGCTCCTCCATAGATAAGTGGCCGGTTTGCAAGTCCAAAACAAAATACTGAGTCCTACATGTGTCAAAAACTCCATGGTCTTGGAGCGCCGGCAGCTCCAGCGCCAGGTCCTTGGCCACGTCGCCCACGAACGAGCCCTTCGGCATCTCCTCGGGAACCCAGTAGCGCAGCTCACCCCACGCCGCCTCCCACGCCGCCACCAGGACGCACCACAGCAGGGCTCGCTCCCGCCAGCCCCGGAGACCTCCTCTCCCGGCCATTGCGAAGGCCGGCACCATCTCGCCCGCTCGCCCCTCCGCCCACCGGAGCTGGTCTGAAGATCACCGCTGCCGCTGCGCTCCTCCCGCCGTACTTTCCCCCGAGCAGCCCGGCTCGGATCGTTCTCACCGCGCTGCTTCGGGCTTGCACCTTCTAGCCCCGCGGCTCCTTCGCCGCTCGCCCTTGTTCTGCCGGCCGCCGCCCTCCTTTCGGCCCAGCGTGAGCCAAGAGCGACACTCGCAGCCGCAGACGGACACTGCAGCGCTCGGGCGCTGGGAAGATCCTTGCCGGCTCCCACCCCCGCTCAGCGAGCAGGGCTTGCTGCAGCCCCACGCTTGCAATCAACCCTGATAACAGCACTCACGGACTCAGGGGACATGCATGCATTCAGGATAGTCTTGCTGACAAGTTCTGCTCACCACATGGCTTCATAGAGTCATAGAATGATGGAATGTTTTGATTTGGAAGGGACCTCTAAAGATCATCTAGTCCACCATTAGACCTTGTCTTATCACTACAGGGATTAAAGTCTTTCTCCAACTTCCTTGAAAGCCATTTTTTTTGGTACTGGAAGGCCACAATAAGGTCTCCTCAGAGCCTTCTCCTCTCCAAGCTGAAGAATGACAACTCTCACAGTCTTTCCTCATAGCAGAGGTGTTACAGCCCTCTGATAATCTTCATATCCCTCTGGACCCACTCCATGTCTTTTTTGTACCAAGGACTCCAGAGCTGGATGCGGTACTCCAGGAGGGGTCTCCTGAGAGCAGAGCAGAGACGCAGAAGCCCTGCCTTCAAGCTGTTGGCCACATTTCGTTTGATGCTGCCCAGGGTACAGTTGGTTTTCTGGACTGCGAGTGCATATTGCTAATTCACGTCCAGCTTTTCATCCACTAGTACCCCCACGTCCTTCTCCACAGGCTGGTTCTCAATTCCTTCATCCCCGAGCCTGTACTGATACTGGAGGTTGCCCCAGTGCAGCTGCAGTACCTGGCACTTGGCCTTGTTGAACCTCTGAGGTTCACATGAACCTACTTCTAGACCTTCTCCTTATCCCTCTGAATGGCATCCCGTCCCTTAGGTGTGTCAACCACACCACTCAGCTTGGTGCCGTCCGCAAATGTGCTGAGGGTATCACTTTCTATGTCATTGATGAACAAATTAAATAGTACTGGTGCCCATATGGACCCCTAATGTTTCTGATCTCTTCTGGACATTGAGACATTGACCACAACCATCCCCAATTCCTTATCCATCAACTAGTCCATCCATCAGATCCATATCTGTCCAATTTAGAGAAGGATGCTGTTAGGGACCATGTCAAAGGTCTTACAGAAGTCCAGATAGATGACATCTGTAGCTCTTCCCTTGTCCACTGATGTAGTCACTCCATCCTAGGAGGCCACTAGGTTGGTCAGGAAAGACTTGACCTTGGTAAAGCCATGTCTCAAATCACCTTCTTGTCCTCCATGTGCCTTAGCATAGCTTCTAGGAGGATTTGTTCCATCATCTTGCCAGGCACAGAGGGGAAGCTGACAGGTTGGTAGTTCCCAGGGTCATTTTTTCAATCCTTTTTGAAAATGGGTGAAATGTTTCCCTTTTTCCAGTCACTGGGGATTCTACCTGACTGCTGTGACTTCTGAAGTATCATGGAGAGTGGCTTGGCAACTTCATCAGCCAATTCCCTCACAACTCCAGAAAGCATCTCATCAGGTCCCAGAGACTCTTTATGTTCAAGTTCTCTTATGTATGTTCAGGTGGTCTTGAACCTAATCTTCTTATTATAGTGGGAGGAACTTTGCTCCCCCAGTCCCTGCTTTGAGGTCCATCCACTTGAGAAGTATGGGAAGAGAGATTGCTGGTGAAGACAGAGGCAAAAATTTGTTGAATATCTCAGCCTTCTCCTAGCCTGCTGTTACCAATTTGCTAGTTGTGTTCATCAGGGGAGGTATGGTTTCCTCAACCTTTCTTTTCCCTGCTCCCTTGTCCCTGAAAGCAGTGTGCCAGGGAGTCCCTTTGACTTGAACAGCTGGAATTTTGCTTTCTGAAAATTCAGGGTCCTGACTTTACTCTTTGTCTTTCCCATATCTTTCAGGACTGAGAACTCCACCAGTACATGATCACTGCAGCCCAGGCTGCCTCCAATATTGATGTCTCTGACTAGTTTACTTCTGTCAGTGAGCAACAGATCCAGAAACACATTCCCCTCTGCTAGGCCTTTCTAGTATCTGGTATGGGAATGGGAATGTGATACATAAGAGATTAACAACACTGGTGACCGCTTATCTCCCGTGTGAACTCTGTGGGGGAGAGCCAAGAAGTCAGTGTGAAAAACAGCTGAGGGAGTCTTGTGGCAGAAGGTCAATCTGTTTTGGCTCAAAATTTCAGTAATACGAAGATAAATGGCGGTTACAGAATGGAATATGAAGAATGCGGTTGCAGTGCCTGGACTGACACCTTTTGCTTAATTATCCATAAAATGAATATTAAAGTTGACACCCCTAAGTGTGATAATGAGCTAAAAGAAGAACATGCCAAACATATATGACTATAACACCGGACTCTCCACCCATATCATGCTAAAGGGGCACCTCAGGGAAGGGATCAGGGAAGGTTAGCATATAAATTACAGTCTGATACATTATATGATATGATACATTATGGTCTAGTGGGAGGTGTGCCTGACCATTGCAGGGGGGTTGGAACTAGATGACCTTCGAGGTCCCTTCTGTTCTGGTTTGAGGTAAAACAGAACCAATTTTCTGTTCAGTAATTTTACTTTTTAGCTGGGCCTCTTCTAACTAACTCAACTCTGAAATTAACAGCATATTGTTCAGAAATTGTTTACTCTCACAGTGATAAGACCTGGTTACACCAAGGAATGATATGCAGCGAGGGTCTTGCTTATACTTATTGCTATAACAACCAAGGTCAGCTAACTTGGTTATTTGCCCCATTGGAGGGTTGGAAGTGGAAAAGCATAGGGAGGAGCAGACAGGACCCAAAACTGACCAACAGGGTATTCCATCCCATCTGCATCATGCTCAATATAAAAGATGAGGGATCAAAGAATCAACTCTCTTTCTTCAATGGCCGATGTGCAAGGAGGACCCTGTCTGTTTGTCTTTGATCCCCATCAGTGCATTCCTGACTCCAGATCTGTAATCCAGCTCCTGTCTGTTGTCAAATCCACTCTGGGACTTCTCCCTGTGCCTGCTGGTGATGTGATAGTCATCCTGAGAGCTTGATATACTTTGTATTTGTATATGCTGTATAGTTTTTTCCCTTTAAAAAAAAATCCTTAGTATTATTTATTACTTCATTATTTATTAATATTTTCATTAAAGTAGTTTAGTTTTTTCCTAGACTTCTAAATCTCTTTATCTCTTCCTCTCCTCTCTTTGAAGGGGCCATCTGTCATTCTGACTGGCCAGTCCAGCCAAAACCACAACACCTTCCAACCTAAACCATTCTATGATTCTATGATTCTATAAGGGATATTAAAGAGAGTATCAGGAGAGAGATATCTCTCTGAGGGAGAAGAAACTTGAGACCTAGAAGAGACAATCAATTGGCTGTGCTCCTCTTCCTCTACCAAGACAGGAACACCTTCTTGGTAAGTATTTGGCCTTCAACTCTTGGTGAAGAACACCCGGGATAGCATTTATTCATTTATTTTGCTAGCATTGTTATAGTATGTTAGCAGTATTGCAGCTACTGCATTTATCAATGGCAATTCTGAATCTATTATATCTGTCACTTCAATAAATCATTTTATCTTTTCAACTTTGTGAAATTGTCTCAGTGAAAGCCCTTAGCAGAGCTCTGAAACAGGCAAATGTTAATCTGTCTTAGAGCCCTTTGGTCTGAAACAGAACTGTTATCAGTGAAGGCCCTTGTTTTGTCCCTTTTTCAGGGACAAAACTAAGGCCCTTTTAATGCAACAGCTGGCCTAAGAAGTTACCTTTCCTAAAGGGCACCTCTGACAAGCCCTTTGGGAAAGCTCAGCAGTGTGTTCAGGCTCTCCAGTACAGGAAACAGCCTTCTCCTCTCCTAACCATATAGTTATGAACTGCATCAGACACAGTGTTGTGGTTTAGCCCCAGCTGTCCACAAAGAACTACACAGTCTTTTGCTCACACACCACCTCCGCTCCCATTACCGACCCCCCCTCCCCCGCCACTCCCACACCCAGCAGTGAATAGGAAGAAAAAGGCAAAACTCATGGGTTGAGATAAAGGTAGTTTAATAGAACAGCAAAGGAATGAAGAAAACAACAGTAATACTGATACAGGAATATACAAAACATGATTAATGTACCATCACTCAGCAACCGGAACCCAAAGCCCAGCCCACCCTAAGCATCCTCCCCTCCCACTGCCCCCCTCTTTTTCTCCCTTCCTCCCCTTCCCCCCACTGCCACCTCCCTCAGCTACATACTGAGCATGGTTTTGAATACCCATCTACCCATCTAGGACTAGTTTGGGTGTCTGTCTGTGTCCCATCCAAGTTCTTTGTGAAAATTAACCCTATCCCTGCTGGAACCAGGACATTTTCTATCCTTTGTCCTGTACCATCTATGTCATGCTCAGGTCTTACACTTTTCAATTAATCACCACCACCTGACTGTTTCTGAAATACAAATATATATGCACATACAGATATCACTTTAGTCTATGGGCCATCACTCTAAACTGTCCATTGAGTTCATTTAATCCATGACTTTGGCTTCTATCTGTCATAACATTCTCACAGAGTGAGAGAGAAGGTGAGTGTTGCTGGTCTGTCGCATGCTGTATTTGAAGCTTGTGGCTGGTGTACCTGGTGCAGCCTGTGCCCACTGTCTCTGAGTTGAAGACATCAATCTTGAGGAAGTTGCTGGGCACCAGTTGCTGAAGCCAGTTCTGATCCCATCACCACTGCACTATATTCAGCTTCATCGAAGTCCACCTGTCATTAGTTTGAGTGATTCTTAAAGTAGTTCCATTGATACAGCACATAGTAAGTGTCATAATGATGACATACAGTGACAGGGTTATTTGGCAACTAACATCATACAATTTATTTTATTGGTTATTCTTACCCAAAATCAAAACCCCATGAGTTACACATTAAACATCCCCATCTTTCTGCATCACCCACCAAGTGCACCCAGGTCCTTGAGCAAAAGCAATACCACAAATGGGTTTGCTTTTGCCTGAGGCGGGACTAACCCAGACTGTCTTTCTGAAAATATGCTTCATGTGCACTACAGGGACTTTATCACCTTCTAGAGTATGTGGAAGTTTTGATAGGGCAGGTCCAGCTCAACTGGTAGATCCCCTGGTGTTAACTAACCAGGTAGCTTTTGCTGGATGTGTATCCCAATGTTTTAAGGTCCCATAACCCATTGCACTCAGTGTAGGTTTTAGCAGTCCACTGTATATTTCAATCTTCCCAGAGGGTGGTGTGTGGTAGGGGATGTGATAGACCCATTCAATGCCATGTTCTTTGGCCCAGGTGTCTATGAGGCTGTTTTGGAAATGAGTCACATAGTCTGACTCAGTTGTCTCTGGGGTGCCATGCCACTGTAAGACTTGCTTTTGAGGGCCCCAGATAGCATTCTGGGAGCTGACATGGGGCACAGGGTGTGTTTCCAACTGTCTGATGGTTACTTCCACCATTGTAAGCACATGGCACTTACCTTGGCCAGTTTCTGGGAACAAGATATAATCAATCTGCCGGGTCGCCCCATAATTATATTTCAGCCATTGTCCTCCACAACAGGGAGGTTTTAACTGCTTGGCCTGCTTGTTTGCAGCGCTTATTTCACATTTGTGGATAACTTGTGCAATAGTGTCCATGTTCAAGTCTGTCCCTTAATCATGAGCCCATCTATATGTTGCATCTTTTCCTTGATGGTCTGAGGTGTCATGAGCTATGAATAATTCACCCTTATGTTGCCAGTCCAGATCCAGCTGACCCACTTCAATCTTAGCAGCCCGATCCACCTGCTCATTGTTTTGATGTTGCTCAGTGGCCCAGCTCTTGGGTATGTGGGCATCTAGGTGATGTACTTTTAGAACCAGATTCTCTATCTGAGCAGCAATATCTTGCCATAGTGCAGCAGCCCAAGTGGGTTTGTCTCTGTGCTGCCAGTTGCTCTGCTTCCACTGCCATAACCACTGCCCCAGAGCATTTGCCACCATCCATGAATCAGTATAAAGTATTGGCCATTTTTCTCATTCAGCAATGTCTAAGGCCAGCTGGACAGCTTTCACCTTCACAAACTGGCTCAATTCATCTTGTCCTTCAGCAGCTTCTGCAACTTGTCGTGGGGGACTCCACACAGCAGCCTTCCACCTCTGATGTTTTCCTACTATACAACAGGGTCCATCAGTGAACAAGACATATTTTTTCTCAGTTTTCTGATAGTTTATGTTATCTATATGGTGGGGCCTGTTCCACATGTATCACCTCCTCCTCTGGTTGCCTTCTCCCAGTCCATTATCACTGGCAGAATTCCTGGGCGACTGGAGTTTCCCATTTGAGCCCACTGTGTGACCATTGTGACCCACTTACTCCATGTAGCATCAGTTGCTTGATGTGTAGAGGGGTCTTACTCCATGTAGCATCAGTTGCTTGATGTGATGTGATGCTTTTCTTTGAACATCCAGCCCAGTACTGGCAGTCAAGGTGCCAAGAGGAGCTGTGCTTCAGTGCCAACCACTTCCAAATCAGTTTGAACCCCTAATATGCTGCCAACATCTCTTTTCCCGTTGGAGCGTAGTGGGCCTCAGATCTTCTATATCCCTGACTCCAAAACCCTAGGGGTTGACATCAAGTATGCCCTGGTGCTTTCTGGAAGTCTCCAGGTAGGGCCATTTGTGCCAGCTGCAGTGCAGAACACATTTTTAACATCTTGCCCTGCCTGGACTGGGCCCAGGGCTACTGCATGATCAATTTCCTATATAGTTTTTTTAGAGGCTTGTGGTTGCTCAGGGCCCCATTTAAAAGCATTTTTTTTCTGGGTCGCTTGACATAGGGGGCCTACAATCAGATTATAATTTGGGATATGCATCCTCCAAAAGTATAGACTGCCTAAGAAAGCTTGTGTCTCCTTGTTGCTAGTGGGTGAAGACATAGCAGTTATTTTGTTGATCACATCCATTGGGGTCTGACAGCATCCATCTTGCCATTCTGTTCCTAAAAACTGGACCTCCTGTGCAGGTCTTACTTTGTTTTATGGCAAAAGTGGCTTTCAGAAGGATTTAAAATATTTTCCCTTTCTCAAAAACTTCTGCTGTGTTGCCCCATACAATGATGTTGTCAATGTATTGCAGATGTTCCACAGCTTCACCTTGTTCCAGCACAGTCTAGATCAATCCAGTGGGGCTGTGTTTCCACCCCTTGGACAGTTGATTCCGGGTGTACTTGGCATCCTCTACAATGAAAGCAAACAGAGCCCTGCGCTCTGCTGTTAAAGGAATTAAAACACATTAGCAGTATTAATTGTGGCATACCACTTGGCTGCCTTTGACTCCAGTTTGTATTGAAATTCTAACATTCTGTCACACTCAGTGAGAGTGTGACTTCATTCAGGCCATGAGAGTCCCTGTTAGTCTCCACGCTCCATTAGATTTTCTCACTGGTCATGTGGGACTATTTAAGGGTGAGAGAGTCTTTCTGATCACTCCTTGGGTCTCCAGTTGATAAATCAGCTTATGGATGGGAATCAAAAGGTCTCAGTTATTGTGATATCATCACCAATGAAGCGTTGGGGTGGTGATTGTTATCTATTGCTCTTCAACCTTCAGCAACCCCACAACAAACAGTCCTCTGAGAGACCAGGCAAGGTAGACAGCTGTTTAATTTCCTTTGTCTCCAAGGCAGCTATGCCAAAAGCCCGCTGGTACCACTTTGGGTCCTGAAAATACCCTCTCCTGAAGCAGTCTATGCCAAGGATGCACAGGGCCTCTGTGCAAGTCTTAGTGGGGGGCTTTTGCCACTCCTCATTCCCAGTTAGGCTCACTTCAGCTTCCAATACAGTCAGCTGTTGGGTTTCCTGTATCACTCCAGAAATACAGATGGGTTCTGCCCCTTTATAGCTTGATGGTATTAGATACACTGTGCACCGGTGTCTACTAGAGCCTTATACTCCTCTGGGTCTGGTGTGCCAGGCCATCGAATTCACACAGTCCATTAAACCTGGTTGTCTCTTTCCTCTACCTGGCTGTAGGCAGGACCTGTGTAATCTTAGTCATAGTATCCACTACTCACTTCTTGCAAAAATGACTTAGAAGTCCCTTTGATGGGATCAGAAGTAAGATAGGGCCTTCTACTCTGTCTGGGGAACTCTCTGCTAGAAACTGCAGAGGTGCTTTTCTCAGATTTCCCTTTTGTCCTTGCAACTCATACACTTGTGCGTCTAGGGTCAGGGTAGGTTTTCCATCCCACTTCCTAATGTCCTTTCCATGGTCACACAGGTAAAACCACAAGGTGCATTGTGGTGAGTACCCTCTATGTCTGGTCTCTTGAGCAGAGAGACACCTACTGCTAAGAGCTGAGATACTGTCCCATACAGGTGGGGAGTAGGATCTTTGAGTTGCTGGACCTTCCAGGACAGTTTCTCCACAGCTGAAATGAGGGAGGAAGAGAGACTTTCTTATTATCTATCACTGGAGTTGGCCAGCTACCTCATCCACCATTGGTCCTTCTTCATCTTTGAATTCCATCACTGTCAATGAACTGGCATTCCATGATGATGGTGCACTCAGTACAAACTTCCACCACACGGGCCACGTGCATTGGACTTCATCAGTCTGTGGGTAACTGTGTGTTGTCCAGGTGATAATAAACTACCCCTTACATGGCTAATTCCCTCAGGTACTGGATACCTCTCGTCATGGTTGTCCATTTGCTTGGATGACATGCAACGTCTTCACTGAAGGAATACCTTTTCCTCATGCCTAACAGGAGTTGCTCCAGAGGCTGAGGGCTTGTGTTTTTTTCCCAATTGCCTTGTCAATGCCCCCTTCCCTAGACAGGGATCCCAGCCGCTTGGCTTCCCTACCCTCTAGTTCCAAGCTACTAGGCTGGTTATCCCAGCATCGGAGCAGCCAGGTGACAATGTGCTCATCTGGATAGCGGCTCAAATCTTTTGCATATCCCAAAGTTCACTCAGGAATAGGGACTGCATGATTATCTCCAGTTCTGCCTCTTCATCCTGTTCTCATGATGGTCCTGGTTCATCATCATCCTGTATTAAGCAAACTGATTTCTTTGTGTATTTCTTCTTCTGTGTAGGGGTGCCTGATCCTTGCACAGGCTAGTTTTCTGGTTCAGCTGCAGTGCTTGTTACCTGGCTTTCAGCAGCTGCACTGCCTGTTGCAGAGCTTGGAGTAGCCACAGTGCAGAGGTTGGAATAGCTGCAGTGCCTGTCTCAGTGCCTGTCTGAGGAACTGGGGTAACTGTCCTGCCTGATAGTCTGGTTTCTCTCTCTTTCTCCTGAGGGTGATGCATTGCATCAAGCAGTGATCGGTAGATAGTGGCCAGGGCCCAGCACAGTCCAGTAGGTTGTAGGTCTCTGGAACAGCCACAGCATTTTCCCTTCAAGTATTCTATCACTTTATCAGGGTCCTGTAGCTGTTCAGGGATGAAGTTCCAAATCGTTGGAGGTGAGAAGTTCTCTAAATACCCACCCATATTCTCCCACTTGCCATGCTACCCATGAGTATCCAGCCTCGGGGCAAATCTCTGAGTGGTATTCTTAAACAGTTGTTTAATCCTAAACATGACCTGAAACACATTCAGGATACATAGCAATAGAACCATGCTGGTTTGACCATCCCAAGGATATTAAAAAATCTCAAAAGCTGTTGTACCCTGCCCAAATGAAAAAAAGGAGGTGGAAAAGCTGGGGAAAGTATCTCCCCTTTTCTTTTCCCATAGATTGGGTGCAATTATTAATAAATTCCAAGAGATGGTACTCAAGGTACAAGCAGGACATCAATGCCACATAAACACATCAACATAACTGCCTGAAGAGTGATGTTATCATATCATAAACTGACAGTACACAGGACAGCAAAATTATAATCTTGATCCCTCTCCCAGAGGAGATGGACACCATCATGGGGTGTACATACAGGATATCAGAATATTCATAACACAGTGACATTAGAATTTTCATACGAGCAAACAAAGCAACATTGTGCAGTGACTATTTAATGATTAAAATAAATGCATATAACAAATTCGTTTTAACATGCTCTGGTCAGATCTGTCATTATCTCAACCCTTCATGCCCCTTGTTGGGTGCCAAAAAGGACTATTATGGTTTAGCTCCAGATGGTAACAAAGAACCACGTAGTCTTTTGCTTACTCTCCTCCAGCAGGGGGAATGGGGAAGAAGCGGAAGAAAAGGACAAAACTTGTGGGTTGAGGTAAAGGCAGTTTAACAGAACCGAACAGAAAGGGGAAAACAATAACAATAATACAAATAGAGGAATATGCAAAACACCATTAATATACCACCAGACCAGAACCCAAAGCCCAGCATTTTCCAAGCAGTGATTCTTGCATGCCCACAATAACCACCTCTCCTCCATCAGTTCCCCAATGAGCTGGCTGAGTTCTTCCTGTTGTTCAGGGATTTATGCAGCACATGCAGGCACAGGAAGGCCTATGCCTTTCCAGATTAACTGGATGGTAGATCACTCAATTCTTAATGTACAACAGCCTTCTGGTCAGCATCACTGCACCAGAATGTCCTCAGGACTTACCTTCTTGTGAGGGCCTTTAAGGAAGGCACAGCTGTAGTCCTCTGCATTTCCTGAGGGTGAATCCTCTCCCTGGTAGTAGTATTATTCTGGTAATTACCCATCTCCTAGCAGTCCCCCAAACACTTCCCCAAAGGAATATATATGCTGTTGTTGTGCCATCCATCCCCAAAAACATTTAGAATCAAAATGTGTACCCGAACACCTCAGAGTTGCCATCTGCAGCTGGAGATGTTGAGAGAGTTGGAAAAGTCAATCCGCCCACCTCAGTGGTTTGCAGAGGCATTTGCATACCCACGGGCCTCTCGTAGGGTAGGGGCCAGTTTCCCCTTACCTGGGTCTAACTGGGCCCTGTGAAAACCAGAAGCTCAGTG
>NW_015091132.1:22637-28678 GCF_001431845.1 Calidris pugnax | reverse complement strand
CAGTCTAGATCAATCCAGTGGGGCTGTGTTTCCACCCCTTGGACAGTTGTACTTGGCATCCTCTACAATGAAAGCAAACAGAGCCCTGCGCTCTGCTGTTAAAGGAATTAAAACACATTAGCAGTATTAATTGTGGCATACCACTTGGCTGCCTTTGACTCCAGTTTGTATTGAAATTCTAACATTCTGTCACACTCAGTGAGAGTGTGACTTCATTCAGGCCATGAGAGTCCCTGTTAGTCTCCACGCTCCATTAGATTTTCTCACTGGTCATGTGGGACTATTTAAGGGTGAGAGAGTCTTTCTGATCACTCCTTGGGTCTCCAGTTGATAAATCAGCTTATGGATGGGAATCAAAAGGTCTCAGTTATTGTGATATCATCACCAATGAAGCGTTGGGGTGGTGATTGTTATCTATTGCTCTTCAACCTTCAGCAACCCCACAACAAACAGTCCTCTGAGAGACCAGGCAAGGTAGACAGCTGTTTAATTTCCTTTGTCTCCAAGGCAGCTATGCCAAAAGCCCGCTGGTACCACTTTGGGTCCTGAAAATACCCTCTCCTGAAGCAGTCTAGGCCAAGGATGCACAGGGCCTCTGTGCAAGTCTTAGTGGGGGGCTTTTGCCACTCCTCATTCCCAGTTAGGCTCACTTCAGCTTCCAATACAGTCAGCTGTTGGGATTCCTGTATCACTCCAGAAATACAGATGGGTTCTGCCCCTTTATAGCTTGATGGTATTAGATACACTGTGCACCGGTGTCTACTAGAGCCTTATACTCCTCTGGGTCTGGTGTGCCAGGCCATCGAATTCACACAGTCCATTAAACCTGGTTGTCTCTTTCCTCTACCTGGCTGTAGGCAGGACCTGTGTAATCTTAGTCATAGTATCCACTACTCACTTCTTGCAAAAATGACTTAGAAGTCCCTTTGATGGGATCAGAAGTAAGATAGGGCCTTCTACTCTGTCTGGGGAACTCTCTGCTAGAAACTGCAGAGGTGCTTTTCTCAGATTTCCCTTTTGTCCTTGCAACTCATACACTTGTGCGTCTAGGGTCAGGGTAGGTTTTCCATCCCACTTCCTAATGTCCTTTCCATGGTCACACAGGTAAAACCACAAGGTGCATTGTGGTGAGTACCCTCTATGTCTGGTCTCTTGAGCAGAGAGACACCTACTGCTAAGAGCTGAGATACTGTCCCATACAGGTGGGGAGTAGGATCTTTGAGTTGCTGGACCTTCCAGGAAAGTTTCTCCACAGCTGAAATGAGGGAGGAAGAGAGACTTTCTTATTATCTATCACTGGAGTTGGCCAGCTACCTCATCCACCATTGGTCCTTCTTCATCTTTGAATTCCATCACTGTCAATGAACTGGCATTCCATGATGATGGTGCACTCAGTACAAACTTCCACCACACGGGCCACGTGCATTGGACTTCATCAGTCTGTGGGTAACTGTGTGTTGTCCAGGTGATAGATAATAAACTACCTCTTACATGGCTAATTCCCTCAGGTACTGGATACCTCTCGTCATGGTTGTCCATTTGCTTGGATGACATGCAACGTCTTCACTGAAGGAATACCTTTTCCTCATGCCTAACAGGAGTTGCTCCAGAGGCTGAGGGCTTGTGTTTTTTTCCCAATTGCCTTGTCAATGCCCCCTTCCCTAGACAGGGATCCCAGCCGCTTGGCTTCCCTACCCTCTAGTTCCAAGCTACTAGGCTGGTTATCCCAGCATCGGAGCAGCCAGGTGACAATGTGCTCATCTGGATAGCGGCTCAAATCTTTTGCATATCCCAAAGTTCACTCAGGAATAGGGACTGCATGATTATCTCCAGTTCTGCCTCTTCATCCTGTTCTCATGATGGTCCTGGTTCATCATCATCCTGTATTAAGCAAACTGATTTCTTTGTGTATTTCTTCTTCTGTGTAGGGGTGCCTGATCCTTGCACAGGCTAGTTTTCTGGTTCAGCTGCAGTGCTTGTTACCTGGCTTTCAGCAGCTGCACTGCCTGTTGCAGGGCTTGGAGTAGCCACAGTGCAGAGTTTGGAATAGCTGCAGTGCCTGTCTCAGTGCCTGTCTGAGGAACTGGGGTAACTGTCCTGCCTGATAGTCTGGTTTCTCTCTCTTTCTCCTGAGGGTGATGCATTGCATCAAGCAGTGATCGGTAGATAGTGGCCAGGGCCCAGCACAGTCCAGTAGGTTGTAGGTCTCTGGAACAGCCACAGCATTTTCCCTTCAAGTATTCTATCACTTTATCAGGGTCCTGTAGCTGTTCAGGGATGAAGTTCCGAATTGTTGGAGGTGAGAAGTTCTCGAAATACCCACCCATATTCTACCACTTGCCATGCTACGCATGAGTATCCAGCCTCGGGGCAAATCTCTGAGTGGTATTCTTAAACAGTTGTTTAATCCTAAACATGACCTGAAACACATTCAGGATACATAGCAATAGAACCATGCTGGTTTGACCATCCCAAGGATATTAAAAAATCTCAAAAGCTGTTGTACCCTGCCCAAATGAAAAAAAGGAGGTGGAAAAGCTGGGGAAAGTATCTCCCCTTTTCTTTTCCCATAGATTGGGTGCAATTATTAATAAATTCCAAGAGATGGTACTCAAGGTACAAGCAGGACATCAATGCCACATAAACACATCAACATAACTGCCTGAAGAGTGATGTTATCATATCATAAACTGACAGTACACAGGACAGCAAAATTATAATCTTGATCCCTCTCCCAGAGGAGATGGACACCATCATGGGGTGTACATACAGGATATCAGAATATTCATAACACAGTGACATTAGAATTTTCATACGAGCAAACAAAGCAACATTGTGCAGTGACTATTTAATGATTAAAATAAATGCATATAACAAATTCGTTTTAACATGCTCTGGTCAGATCTGTCATTATCTCAACCCTTCATGCCCCTTGTTGGGTGCCAAAAAGGACTATTATGGTTTAGCTCCAGATGGTAACAAAGAACCACGTAGTCTTTTGCTTACTCTCCTCCAGCAGGGGGAATGGGGAAGAAGCGGAAGAAAAGGACAAAACTTGTGGGTTGAGGTAAAGGCAGTTTAACAGAACCGAACAGAAAGGGGAAAACAATAACAATAATACAAATAGAGGAATATGCAAAACACCATTAATATACCACCAGACCAGAACCCAAAGCCCAGCATTTTCCAAGCAGTGATTCTTGCATGCCCACAATAACCACCTCTCCTCCATCAGTTCCCCAATGAGCTGGCTGAGTTCTTCCTGTTGTTCAGGGATTTATGCAGCACATGCAGGCACAGGAAGGCCTATGCCTTTCCAGATTAACTGGATGGTAGATCACTCAATTCTTAATGTACAACAGCCTTCTGGTCAGCATCACTGCACCAGAATGTCCTCAGGACTTACCTTCTTGTGAGGGCCTTTAAGGAAGGCACAGCTGTAGTCCTCTGCATTTCCTGAGGGTGAATCCTCTCCCTGGTAGTAGTATTATTCTGGTAATTACCCATCTCCTAGCAGTCCCCCAAACACTTCCCCAAAGGAATATATATGCTGTTGTTGTGCCATCCATCCCCAAAAACATTTAGAATCAAAATGTGTACCCGAACACCTCAGAGTTGCCATCTGCAGCTGGAGATGTTGAGAGAGTTGGAAAAGTCAATCCGCCCACCTCAGTGGTTTGCAGAGGCATTTGCATACCCACGGGCCTCTCGTAGGGTAGGGGCCAGTTTCCCCTTACCTGGGTCTAACTGGGCCCTGTGAAAACCAGAAGCTCAGTGCTCCAAAGAGCCATGCGGGCCTGCCAGTAATTCCCTACTCCCCACAATTTTCCTGAATACTCCATCACCTGCATCTCCAAACTGAAGAAATGGACCCACTCAACCTTACTTCAGGCAAGGGACAAAACGAGAAAAAAAATCCTGGCTTTTTTAAAAATTTCACAGAGCTTTTCCAGAGAAAAACATCTCTATAAAGACTGTCTCATACATGCCATTTGGATGTTCTCTTTATTTCATTTTTACACACAAAGGTATCCCAGTTTACAGTGGTACAGTTTATAACTGCAGCATAACACAGCATCAGGGTTTCCAAATGTTCTGCATCACACTGCTTTCATTCAATCCATTATTATACCTGGGTTAACAATCCTTCCTTAGAGGAATAAGTAAGACAAAGCTTAAACCTACAAAGGTCACAGAGTAGAAGGAGAAAGGGGAAAAAGGAGAACGCAAATACTCTAACAAAACCACAAAAAATCCTATTAGGACAGGTTTCCACTCCCATCAAGAAGCCTCTGAATTTGTGAACTACTATGATGAAACCAAACTCAATGGCCCTGTTTTGAGTTCATCTTGATTATACCTTTAGAAAAAGTCCTTTGAAGAAACCTGCAAAATTTCCTTACAATGCACACAAAGGCAATTAATATGTTTTAATAACTCCAAACAGTTACAGTCTATGCAAACACCATTTCAGCTGCTATATTTCCAAGGCAATCTCAAGGACACAGCCCATCCATCCTCCTGTCAGGTGTCAAAGGAAAATCTCATTTTGCATTTTACTGATCTCCCCTAGAGAAGATGAGACTGCTGTAATCAAAGGGTAAAAATACTTACCTGAGGAGCTGGATTGTGCCCATCATAGTAGTTAGATGTGAGCAGCTCTCCGGACAGCACTAGTGCAGCATAGGAAGACACACAATAGCTGTCCAGAGAGACATAGATGACGAGAAGACAACCACACAGAGCCCATACATCTCAGAGACAGACATCCAGCACCCAAAGAAAGAACCCAGTGCTTGCATCACATTGTAACACATTACTCACAACTTCCTTGCTTTTCTGACACTAGAGGAGGCCTATGAATATTTCAGCATGGATGTGATTTATCAGCATGATTCTGTCACAGTGTTGCAGCACAGAATAAGAAGTACGCAGTCTTGACTGGCAGCAAGTGAAAAAAGAATTTAGTCAGGAGCACTAGATCTACTCCTGCTCTCAAAGAATTTCATAAGTGGCCATAAAGGAGCTAAAACATATTATTGTCAGAAAAAGGGAAACTTAGTTGCTTTTCCTTCTTTGTATTTTGGAAAGAGAGACAAAATTTTTTCTGGCTTAGATTTTGAGCGAAATTACTCACTGTAATCATAAATCCATAATAACTTGGTAGGAACCAATGCCAAATGTTGTAAAATGGATCACGTCCTATCATCATATAGAAAACCTCTGCCTGTGCTGACTCCACGCTAATTAAAGGAAAGACTATTGAACTGTCCTGCAGAGAGCATCCCATGGTTGTCTGCTGCCATGTCCTCAGCAGTGATGGAGCCATGGGGGAAATCCTGTCCATCATTGGTACTCCTACCAATGGTGCACTGCTGTGGTGGCAGACTGGGGACGATGGGCTTCAGGAACTTGAACTCACTGTTGCCTGAGCCTGTTGTGAGGCTGATCTCATAGCAATAGCCATGGGGAAGGGTCCCAGCCATGGCTGCATCCACCAGGTCACTCTGCAAGTTGCTGGTGCCATAAAGTACTTGTCCATCCTTGAGATCCTTTCTCCTGCAAAACTTGTGAGTGAGGAAGGCTGTGAGGGAGGCGAGGAAGAGGAGTGAGACAAAGGTCAATGAAATGATTAAATAGGTTGTCAGGGAGTCGCTCTCGTCCTCCGTGGCCACGCTGCTGTGCGGTAGGCGCACGTCGGAGAAGTCATTGAGCAGGAGTGCGCTCAGGGCAGCAGTGGCTGACAGTGGTGGCCGCCCATTGTCTCGCACCAGCACAACGAGATTCTGCTTCACGACATCCCTCTCCGTCACTGGCCTCTTCAGCCGCACCTCCCCACTTTGGGCACCCACCACAAACAGCCCGGGGTCAGTGGCTCTCAGCAGGGGGTACGAGAGCCACGAGTTCTGCCCCGAGTCTGCATCCACAGCCACCACTTTGGTGATGAGGTACCCTGCCTCAGCTGACACAGGTACCAGCTCGCTGGATGCTGGAGTGCTGTCCTGAGCTGGGTACAGCACCATTGGTGCATTGTCATTCTC
>NW_015091132.1:21860-22200 GCF_001431845.1 Calidris pugnax | reverse complement strand
GCACCAGAACCCCGGTCCCTGACAGTAAAGAGGGCAACCACTGTTCCAGGTAATGCGTTCTCAGGGATCGGGCTGGTGAAAGAACTGACCACCAGCTCCGGTGCATTGTCATTCACATCCACCACCTCCACCAAGACTCTGCAGATTGCTGAGAGGCCCCCACCATCCGTCGCTTGCACATTGAACTCATGGTTCTCTGCCACTTCAAAGTCAAGAGTCTTTATGAGTTTAATTTCCCCAGTCCTGGGGTCGATTGTGAATGCTGAGTTGCTCGTGCTAACAGATTGTCTAAACTGGTAGGTGATGTTCCCATTGACACCTGCATCCTGATCCGTTGCCA
>NW_015091132.1:12769-14026 GCF_001431845.1 Calidris pugnax | reverse complement strand
GGGGCTGGTGAAGGAACTGACCATCAGCTCCGGTGCATTGTCATTCACATCCACCACCTCCACCAACACCTTGCAGATTGCTGAGAGGCCCCCACCATCCGTGGCTTGCACACTGAGCTCATGGTTCTCTGCCACCTCAAAGTCAAGAGTCTTTATGAGTTTAATTTCCCCAGTCCTGGGGTCAATTGCAAATGCTGAGTTGCTCATGCTAACAGATTGTCTAAACTGGTAGGTGACGTTCCCATTAACTCCCACATCGCGATCGGTTGCCATCACCCTGAGAACCACAGAACCCTCTGGTGTGTTTTCCAAAACCTGCCCAATGTACAGCTTCTGTGTGAAGATGGGAGTATTGTCATTTGCATCTAGAACAACAACATGGATTTGGGTGGTCCCACTCCTGGGAGGAGAGCCCCCGTCCACGGCAATGAGACTGAAACCCACTTCTGCCTGCTCCTCTCTGTCTAGAGCCTTTTCCAAGACCAATTCAATATCTTTGTCGTCCCCATTCCCAAAGGAAACACTAAAGTACTCATTCTGGGGAGCAATGCTGTAAGCCTGGATGCTGTTACTCCCAACATCCAGGTCCCGAGCTCCAACCAGAGGGAAACGCAAGCCCGGGTCGCTCCTTTCCGGGATCCTAAGAGTGACTTGCTCCTCCGGGAAAACGGGCGAGTGGTCATTGATGTCCTCCACGGCCACCTCCACCCGAAAGAACTGCAGCGGGTTGGCCAGCACGAGCTCGAAGGGGAGCGTGCAGGCAGCGGACTGGCCGCACAGCTCCTCCCGGTCCAGCCTCTCGGCCACCACGAGGCGGCCGGTGGCGGGGTCCAAGCCAAAGTGCTGCCGGCCGTCCTCCGAGGCCAGGCGGGCGCGGCGAGCCGCCAGCTGCGCCGGGGCCAGCCCCGCGTCCTCCGCCACGTTGCCTACCAGCGAGCCGCGAGCCGCCTCCTCGGCCACGGAGTAGCGCATGGGCTCCGAGCGAGCGAGCGGCAGGCAGAGGAAAGCAGAGAGACCAAGCACTTGCCTTGCGATCGCCATGGCGGGCCGGCGGACAGCCTCCGTCTCGCGGGTCGCCCCACCAGTCCTCCGCGGAGAGCGGCTCCCGGCAGCAGCGCGGCGGCCGCGGCGGCGGGCGCTCTCCCTCTCGCCGAGTCCGGCTGGCGGCTCGCAGCGCCGCCGACGTGCTCCGGCAGCGGGTCGAACGGGGCACCGATCGCCGCCGCCGCCGCTGCCTCTGCTGCTGCCCGGCTCGCC
>NW_015091132.1:0-12058 GCF_001431845.1 Calidris pugnax | reverse complement strand
GTCCACACTAAATGATTCCATGATTCTACTTTTCTGGACTGGAGAGTGTGTCATTCACTTCTCGACAAATGATGGTCTTTGTTATACCAGCCTCAGGTGTTACCCTCTTATCAGGTACTTGTGGAAGAGATAGGTGAAATGTATCACATTTCTTGAGATCACATGTTCTCCCTGGCAGAAGATTGTACTCACCAAATGCCCCCCATATTGTCCTCTTCAAAACAATTCCCCAAGACAACATGTAAGCTGTCTTAGTGACATCCATCTTATGAAAATCCTTACACATGTAATGTCACAAGAAATTTGTGCTCAAACAGCCCACAGTTGCCATCCACAGCTGGTGCTCTATGAAGCATCTATGATACGTCACTCCCCCCAGCTCACTGCTTTGCAGAGGCCATTGCACAGCCAGGGTTCCTCATAGAGTAGGGACCAGTTTCCCCTCACCTGGATCTAACTGGGCCTCTTGCAACAGGAAGATCAATTCTCTGAAGATCTATGCAGGCCTGCCAATAAAGTCCTGCTCCTCACAATTTTCCAGAAAGAGCTGAAGGTCTCATCTCCAAACGGAACAAATGGACCCACTCAACATCAGGCAAGGAAAAAAATGAGTAAAAACCCACTTTTTTTACTTTTCAAAAATTTTGATAGAGCTTTTCCCAGAAAAAAACATCTCCACAAAGACTTCTGTCTCCACACAAAATATACAGGTGTTCTCTTTATTTCATTTTTACACTCAAAGGTATCCCGTTCACCTTATCACTGCATATGAACATAGCAATAATGTACTCAAATATTCTGTGCCACACTGCTTTCATTCAAACCATTTGCTACTATACATGGGTTTAGAGTCATTCTGAAGAGGAATAGGGAAGACAAAGCTCAAATACACATCACAGAGCCAAAGGAGAAAGGGGAAAAAGGAGAATGAAAATGCTCTAACACAAACACAGGAAATCCTACTGGGACACCTTTCCACTCCCATCAAGAGGCCTCTCAATTCAGAAACAACAAAGGTGAAGCCAAACTCAATGGCCCTTTTCCAAGTTCCTCACCATTCTACCTTCAGACAAAGTCCTCTGAAGAGACTTGTGCAGTTTACTTACAATGCACCCACAGGCAATGGACATGTTTTCACCCCTCTCAACACTTACAGGCTGGCAGCAAGCAATTGCACTGTGTCAGAAGTCAAGCAAACAGGGCAGAAGACCAGCTTGGCCAAAGAGGGAACTCCTCATGGAGCTCAAGAGGAAAAGAAACTTGTGTGATCTCTGGAAGCAAGGTCAGGCCTTGCAGGAAGACAGCAGAGCTGGGGGTTGTACATGCAGGGAGAAGATAGAAAAGGCCAAAGCTCAACTGGAGTGGTAAGTGGCCGGTGTTGTGTCAGATCACAAGAAAGGCTTTTGTAAGTACATTAATAGGAAGAGGAGGTGTTAAGAAAACATTAGACCGATACCTGGTGGTCACCTGATTGGCAGCAATGAACAAGAAGCAGAGGCATTGAATGATTTTCTGGACTCAGGAATAGTGGTTGACTTAGGGCTGCCCAGTCCACTGAATCAGAGCACCACAAGTGCAAGAACACTGATTTTCCATTGGTGGACACTGAAATTGTCTGGGAGCAGCTGTATCAGGAGAATTCCACAAATCCATGGGGCCTGGTGGGATTCATCCCAGAGTACTGAAGGAGCTTGTACATGTTCATGATCATTGGGCCAGGACCAATGGGATGAGGTTTAATAAGGCCAAGTGCCGGGTCCTGCATTTTGGTCACAACAACCCCGGGCAATGCTACAGGCTTCGGGAAGAGTGGCTGGAAAGCTGCCCGGCAGAAAAGGACCTGGGAGTGTTAGTGGACAGCCGGCTTAACATGAGGCAGCAGTGTGCCCAGGTGGCCAAGAGGGCCAATGGCATCCTGGCCTGTATCAGGAATAGCGTGGCCAGCAGGAGTAGGGAAGTCATCGTGCCTCTGTACTCGGCTTTGGTGAGGCCTCACCTTGAGTACTGTGTTCAGTTTTGGGCCCCTCACTACAGGAAAGACATTGAAGTGCTGGAGAGTGTCCAGAGGAGAGCCACCAAGCTGGTGAGGGGTCTGGAGAACTAGTCCTATGAGGAGAGGTTGAGGGAACTGGGCATGTTTAGTTTGGAGAAGAGGAGGCTGAGGGAAGACCTCATTGCCCTCTACAACTACCTGAAAGGAGGGTGTAGAGAGGTGGGTGTTGGCCTCTTCTCCCAAAGGAATAATGACAGGAGCAGAGGTAACGGTATGAAGCTGCAGCAGGGGAGGTTTAGATTAGATATTAGGAAGAATTACTTTACTGAAAGAGTGGTCAGGCACTGGAACAACCTGCCCAGGGAGGTGGTGGAGTCACCATCCCTGGAGGTATTTAAGAAACGTGTAGACGTGGCTCTTCAGGGCATGCTCTAGTGCCCAAGATTATTGGTTTGTGGTGGGGTGTAGTGTGTGGGGTTGTGGGTGTGGGGTTTAGTTGATGGGTGGTGGTTTTGGGTTGTTGTCTTTGTGGTGGTTGTGGTTTTTTGTTTGGTTGGGGTTTTTTGTTTGTTTGTTTGTTTGTTTGTTTTTTGTGGTTGGACTCGATGATCTCGGAGGTCCCTTCCAACCACTAAGATTCTGTGATTCTGTTATGGCAGGACCCCTCTCAATCGGCTGCCAAAGGACTTTGGGATCTGGGTATGGATCCCTGCTGACTGTAAGCTAACCAATGTTACTCCAATTTGAAAGAACAGCATGAGGGAAGACCGAGGATACAACAGACCTTTTAGTCTAAGCTGAGCTCCTGGAGATAGTATGGAGAAGATCATACTGAGTACTACTTGCATTAAAAGCAGTAAATTGCATTCATTTTAAATGCAATTATGAGGCACAGTCATCATGGGTTCACCTAGAAATCATCCTGGTCATTTTTGTTGACATCATCGAATCAGAAAATGATACAATGGTTAGAGTTGGAAGGGATCTTAATGATCATCAAGTTTCAACTGCCTTCCATGGGTAGGGACATCACCCACTAAATGAGGTTGCCCAATGCACCATCGAACCAGGCCTTAAAAACTTCCAGGCAAGGCGCATCTACAACTTCCTTGGGCAGCCTATTCCAGAGTCTCACCACTCCCATAGTAAACAATTTCTTCTCAAACATCTAATGAAAAACTCTCCTCTTTCAGTTTAAAACTGTTCCCCCTCAACCAATCACAATATTCTCTGATGAAGAGTCCCTCCACAACTTTTCTGTAGGCCACTTTAAGTACTGGAAGGTTCCTATAACGTGTCCCTAGAGCTTTCTCCAGGCTGAACAATCCCAACTCTCTCAGATTGTCTTCACAGGAGAGGTGCTTCAGCCTTCTGGTCATCTTCATGGACCTCCTCCGGTGTCTTCCAACATATCCATAACCTTCTAGGGTAAGATCACCACCCTCATGGATGAAGGGAAGGCTGTGGATGAGTTTTTTGGTATTTTAGTGTATCTTTTTGTGCTGTTCCTCGGAAAATCAGTCTGGACACAATGTCAATGTGTGATGTGAGATGAGCAGGTTCATAGTGAGATGAGTGAAGAACTGGCTGAAGGGCATGGCTCAAAGAGTTGTAGTGAATGGGGGGACTACATCTAGCAGGTCACAGGTCACCACCAATGTTTCTGAGGGTTCAATTCTTGGGGCCAGTCCTCCTCAATATTTTTTTCAAAGAAACGGATAGAGTTGATTGCACCATTAGCAACTTGGCTGATGACACCTAATTGGGAGGTGCTGCTAAGTCTGTACAGGGACAAGAGGACTCACAGAAGGATCTAGATAGATTGGAGCACTGGGCAACCATCAATGGCATGAAATTTAACAAGTCCACATGCCAGATTTTTCACCTGGGATGGAGTAATGCTGAGCACAAGTATAATTTGGGAGAGGAGTGGGTGGAGATCAGCCCTGCAGGAAAGGCATCTCTGGGCACTGGCTGAAAACACCCTTCTTGACTGATGGACTGGAATTGCATGCATCACAACGGCTTGATGAGAGCAACTCACCATTTCACTGGGCACCACTAGTGCAGTGTGTGCAGACACACAATGGATGCCCGGACAGACATAGTGACCACAAGCCACAACACACAGAGCCCAGACCTCAGACGGAGTCATCCAGCACCCAGAGAAGAAAGAGCCCCTCACTTGCACCACATTGTAACACACTACTCACAACTTCCTTGCTTTTCCAACCCAGGAAGGTGGCTGTGCGCGTTTCAGCGAGCATGTGTGTCATGGTTTACCCTTGGCCGGCAACTCAGCACCACCGAACTAGAAAGCTGGGGTGGGATGGGGGGAGAGTATCTGAAGAGTAAAAGTGAGAAAACTCATGGGTTCAGGTGAGAACACTATATAATTTCAATACAGTGAAATAATACAATTTTAGAAGAAGAATGTGACAATAGAAAAAACATGAAGAAAAAAAAAACAAACACGAAAAGACAAGTGCTGCAAATGAAAAAACAATGCCTCACTGTCAACTAACCAGTTCAAAGCCTGTTCCCAAGAAGCAGCCAATGCCTCAGCCAACACCCCTGCTTAATCAGCTGAGCATGACATCATTTTGTATGGAGTATCTCTTTGGTCAGGTTGGGTCAGCTATATTGATTGTGCCCTCTCCCAGCTTCTGCTGCACCCTCAGGCTCCTCAGAGACAGGGCAAAAGAAGCTGGAAAGACCTTGACTTAGTGTAAGCACTACTTAGTTAACACTAAGCCATCACTGTGTTCTCAGCATCATTCTCATGCTAAATGCAAAACAGCAACAATCTACCAGCAACTGGGAAGAAAATTAACTCTATCCCAGTCAAAGCCAGGACAATGTGATTCACCTACAAGGCCTTACAATACATTACAGCACAGAATCACCGTCCAAGGTCTTGCCTTAAAGAAAGTGAGACAGGACGTAGCTGGGGACCCTGGACCTAAACCCACTCTCAAACAATTTTAAAAGTGGCAATAGAAAAGTTGAAATATATTGTTTCCTGAGTGAGGAAACATGTAGTTCTTTTGTTTGTTTCTTTGTTTTGAAGGGGAGACAAAACCCTTTCTGGCTTAAAATTTCAAAGAAGTCTGTGATGCAAGCTGAAACTGCAGATTTACTCTGGAGGAAATATTGCCATAGGTTGTAGATCTGGCCTCTTCCAATGATGAGGAATGTAGCCTCTGCCTGTGCTAGTTAAAGGAAAGACTTTGAACTGTTCTGCAGAGAGCATCCCACGGTTATCTGGTGCCATGTCCTAAGCAGTGATGGAGCCATGGGGGAAATCCTGTCCATCGTTGGTGCCCCCACCCATGGAGTACAATATCAGATTGGGAGGTGCTGCTGATTCTCTCAAGGAACAAGAGGCATCACAGAGGGCTCTACACAGAGTGGAACATTGGACAGTCATCAGTGGCATGAAATTAACAAGTCCACATGCCAGATTCTGCACCTGGGATGGAGTCATACTGGGCACTAATATAAATTGGGAGAGGAATGGCTGGAGATCAGCCCTGCAGAAAGAGATCTGGGGATGTTAGTTTAGAGCAGAGCTAGTACGTGTCAGCAGTGGGCCCTGGCAGCCAAGATGTCAAATGGCATTCTGGGGTGCATCAAAAAGAGCATAACCAGCTGGTCAAAAGAGGTGATTATCCCGCTTCATTTTGCATTGGTCCATTCTTCTCCCTCGTATCCAGTGATAGGATGCATGGGAATGAGTCAAACTACATATCAGGGGAGGTTCAGGCTTGAGATTGGGAAGACCTTTACCAAGAGGTGGTCACACACTGGAACAGGCTTCCAAGATTCAATGGATTGATGCCCCATGGCTGTCAGTGTTTAAGGACACTTGGACAATGTTCTCAACAGCATGCTTTAACTTTTGGCCAGACCTGGGATGGTTAGGCAGTTGGACTAGATGAACATTGCAGGACCCTTCCCACTGAAAT
Organism: Calidris pugnax; assembly: GCF_001431845.1. Classification (NCBI taxonomy): domain Eukaryota; kingdom Metazoa; phylum Chordata; class Aves; order Charadriiformes; family Scolopacidae; genus Calidris; species Calidris pugnax. The sequence continues at coordinate 6,097 of NW_015091132.1, read as the reverse complement.
ACTCTACTGTATTCTGTTCTGTTCTAGTCTAGTGTATTCTATTCTATGCACAGAATATGCATTCTATGCTATTCATATGCATGAAGTCACTATTTCATGTTTTTCTGACCAGGGCTGAGGGCCATGTGCATTTTGGTGAGCATGTGTGAACCCTGATGGCAGTAAACACCACACAGCCATTCACTCTCGAACACCTTTGAACCTCCCCACAGTGGGATGTGGGAGAGAATCGGAAGAGTAAAAGAGAGAAAACTCATGGGTTGATCTGAGAACAGTCTAACAATTGAAGTAAAATTTACTACTATGACAACAACAACAACTACTACTATTACTACTGTGAAAATAGTTACAAAAAAAAAATATTAAAAAACCCCAACGAAAGAGTCAAGTGATGCAAATGAAAAACACATGCTCACTGCCAACCAAGTGATGCCCAGCTGGTTCCCAAGCAGCATCCTGAGATACCAGGCCAATTTCCCCCAGTTTGTATACTGAGCATGACACCATACAGTTTGCAATATCCCTTTGACCAGTTTGGCTCAGCTGTCCTGACTGTGCCCCCTCCCAGCTTCTTTTGCCCCTCCAGCCCTCTCACAAGTAGGGCTTGGCAAGCTGAAAAGTCCTTGACTTAGGGTAAGCACTACTTAGAGACCACAGAAACATCACTGTGTTGCCAACATCATTCTCATGCAAATCCAAAACACAGCACTCTACCAGCTATTGGGAAGAAAATTAACTGGCCAGAGCCAGGACAATGTGATTCACGTCCTCAGCCTTGTAATACCACTACAGCACAGAAACACTGTCGAAGGTCCTAAATAACACCAAGAAAAGAGCGTAGCTGGGGACCCTGGACCTAACCCCACCCTCAAAGGATTTCAAAAGTGGCTGTAGAAAAGTTGAAATACGTTATTTCTTGAGTGAGGAAATCTTTAGGATTGTTTCTTTCTTTGTTTGCTTTTCTCTTTGTTTCGGAAAGGGAGACAAATTTTCTTCTGGCTTAGAATTTGAGGGAAACCGATGATGCTGATTGTAAGTGTAGATTTACTCTCGAGGAAATATTGCCACAGGTTGTAGACCTGATCCCTTCCAATGATGAGGAAGGAAGCCTCTGCCTGTGCTGACTCCATGCTACTTAAAGGAAAGACTATTGAACGGTTCTGCAGAGAGCATCCCACGGTTGTCTGGTGCCATGTCCTCAGAATTGATAGAGCCACGGGGGAAATCCTGTCCATCGTTGGTGTCCCCACCCATGGAGCACGGCTGTGGTGGCAGGCTGGGGAGGATGGGCTTCAGGAACTTGAACTCACTGTTGCCTGAGCCTGTTGTGAGGCTGATCTCATAGCAATAGCCGTGGGGAAGGGTCCCAGCCGTGGCACCGGCAGCGGGTCGACCGGGGCCCCGATCGCCGCCGCCGCCGCTGCCTCTGCTGCTGCCCGGCTCGCCTCGGCTCGGCTCGGCTGCTCTGCGCTGGGCTGGGCAGCGGCGGGCTGGTCTCGGGCGCCTCCCCGCCCGCAGCCGCTCGGCGCCGCCTTGTCCAGGAGCACCACCCTGCGGCCCGCGGCGGGACTGCGCCCTGACGCCTCGCACCGCCACACGGGCTCTGCCGCACACGCGCGGCCCCGCGTAGATGAGCGCGCACACGGCGACGCGGAGGGAATCGCCGGCAGCTGGATTCGATGCTCTCAAGGATCTTGTCCGGCCTGAATGATTCCATGGTTCTGCTCCGGCTTCCTGCATAGTGCATCGTTCACTTCTTGATTTATTACTGCCTACACTACACCAGCCCGATGTGTTATCCTGCCATCAGGTCCTCATGGAAGAGACAGGTGATGTCCTCTACATGTCCCGAGATCAAGCCTCTCCCTGGCAGCAGACTTCACACACCAAAGGCCCTCCTCCTGGTGCACCTCCAAATACTTTCCCAAAGGAACACTGTCTTTGTGACATCCAGCTTCTGAAACTCCTACACCTCTCATGTCACAATCCTACCTTCACGGATTCACAGATTTGACAGACTTGGAAGGGACCTCTAGAGATCATCTAGTCCAACTTCTCTGCTAAGCAGAATTGCCCAGAGCACATCACTCAAGACTGCATCAAGGTGGATCTTGAAAATCTCCAGGGAAATGGAATCTACTACCTCTCTCGGCAGCCTGTTCCAGGGCTCTGTCACCCTCACCGTAAAGAAGTTTTTTCTCATATTTGAATGGAACTTCCTACGTTCCAGCTTGAGCCCATTGCCCCTTGTCCTATTGCTGGGAACCACTGAAAAGAGTCCGGCTCAAACATCCTTCAACCCACCCTTTAGGAACTTGTAAACATAGATGAGGTCTCCCCTCAGTCTTCTCTTCTCGAGGCTAAAGAGCCCCAGCTCTTTGAGCCTTTCCTCATAAGGGAGGTGCTCTAATCCCTTAATCATCTTGGTTGCCCTACGTTGGACTCTCTCCAGTAGTTCCCTGTCTCTTTTGAACTGGGGAGCCCAGAACTGGACACAGTATTCCAGTTGTGGCCTCACCAGTGCAGAGTAGAGGGGGAGAATGACCTCCTTCGACTTGCTGGCCACACTTCTCCCTGTGCAGCCCAGGATTCCATTCACCCTCTTGGTGACAAGGGCACATTGCTAGCTAATGGAGATCCTGCCTTCCACCAGGACTCCCAGATCCTTTTCCTCAGTAGTACTTCCCAGAAGATCCACCCCTAACATATATTTGTGCCTGGAGTTCTTCCTCCCCAGATTCAGGATATTACATTTGCCCCTGTTGAACCTCATTAGGTTCTTCTTTGCCCAGCTCTCCAGCCTGTCCAGGTCATGCTGGATGGCAGCACAGCCCTCTGGAGTGTCAGCAGCCCTCCCAGTTTGGTATCATCAGCGAACCTGCTGAGGATACACTCTGTCCCCTCGTCCAGATCATTGATGAATATGTTGAACAGGACTGGGCTGAGTATTGACCCCTGGGAGACACTGCTGGTTACAGGCCTACAACTTGACCCTGCTCCATTAATGACAACCCTCAAACTTTGTGCTCAAACAACTCATGGTTGCTATCCGCAGTTGGGACTCTAGGAAGGGTGGGATAGTTCGCTCCCCTCACCTAACTGGTTTGCTGAGGCCACTGCACATGCAGGGATAACCTTAGAGTAGGGACCAGTTTCTCCTAACCTGGACCTAACTGGCCCCTCTCAAAACCAGAACCAGAAGTGCTCCAAAGAACCATACAGGCCTGCCAGCTACCCCTGCTCCCCACAGTTTCCATTAATGCTCCATAGACTTCCTCTCCAAACTGAACAAATAGACACACTCAAACTTACATCAAGCAAGGGACAAAATGAGTAAGAAAATCCCATTCAATTTGTAAAAACATGACAGAGCTTGCGCAGAAAAAAAGAACCCAACAAGGACTTCTGTCTCCACACAAGATACTCAAGTGTTCTTTTTATTTCATTTCTACAATCAAGGGTATCCTAGTTTACAGTGGTACAGTTTATAAGCAAAGCACAACCATGACCCAGGGTTTTCCAAAAATTCTGTGTCACACTGCTTTCATTCAAACAATCCACTATTATACATGGGTTTACATTGTCTCGGCCGCCGCCCCGCCCGCAGCCGCTCGGCGCCGCCTTGTCCAGGAGCACCACCCTGCGGCCCGCGGCGGGACTGCGCCCTGACGCCTCGCACCGCCACACGGGCTCTGCCGCACACGCGCGGCCCCGCGTAGATGAGCGCGCACACGGCGACGCGGAGGGAATCGCCGGCAGCTGGATTCGATGCTCTCAAGGATCTTGTCCGGCCTGAATGATTCCATGGTTCTGCTCCGGCTTCCTGCATAGTGCATCGTTCACTTCTTGATTTATTACTGCCTACACTACACCAGCCCGATGTGTTATCCTGCCATCAGGTCCTCATGGAAGAGACAGGTGATGTCCTCTACATGTCCCGAGATCAAGCCTCTCCCTGGCAGCAGACTTCACACACCAAAGGCCCTCCTCCTGGTGCACCTCCAAATACTTTCCCAAAGGAACACTGTCTTTGTGACATCCAGCTTCTGAAACTCCTACACCTCTCATGTCACAATCCTACCTTCACGGATTCACAGATTTGACAGACTTGGAAGGGACCTCTAGAGATCATCTAGTCCAACTTCTCTGCTAAGCAGAATTGCCCAGAGCACATCACTCAAGACTGCATCAAGGTGGATCTTGAAAATCTCCAGGGAAATGGAATCTACTACCTCTCTCGGCAGCCTGTTCCAGGGCTCTGTCACCCTCACCGTAAAGAAGTTTTTTCTCATATTTGAATGGAACTTCCTACGTTCCAGCTTGAGCCCATTGCCCCTTGTCCTATTGCTGGGAACCACTGAAAAGAGTCCGGCTCAAACATCCTTCAACCCACCCTTTAGGAACTTGTAAACATAGATGAGGTCTCCCCTCAGTCTTCTCTTCTCGAGGCTAAAGAGCCCCAGCTCTTTGAGCCTTTCCTCATAAGGGAGGTGCTCTAATCCCTTAATCATCTTGGTTGCCCTACGTTGGACTCTCTCCAGTAGTTCCCTGTCTCTTTTGAACTGGGGAGCCCAGAACTGGACACAGTATTCCAGTTGTGGCCTCACCAGTGCAGAGTAGAGGGGGAGAATGACCTCCTTCGACTTGCTGGCCACACTTCTCCCTGTGCAGCCCAGGATTCCATTCACCCTCTTGGTGACAAGGGCACATTGCTAGCTAATGGAGATCCTGCCTTCCACCAGGACTCCCAGATCCTTTTCCTCAGTAGTACTTCCCAGAAGATCCACCCCTAACATATATTTGTGCCTGGAGTTCTTCCTCCCCAGATTCAGGATATTACATTTGCCCCTGTTGAACCTCATTAGGTTCTTCTTTGCCCAGCTCTCCAGCCTGTCCAGGTCATGCTGGATGGCAGCACAGCCCTCTGGAGTGTCAGCAGCCCTCCCAGTTTGGTATCATCAGCGAACCTGCTGAGGATACACTCTGTCCCCTCGTCCAGATCATTGATGAATATGTTGAACAGGACTGGGCTGAGTATTGACCCCTGGGAGACACTGCTGGTTACAGGCCTACAACTTGACCCTGCTCCATTAATGACAACCCTCAAACTTTGTGCTCAAACAACTCATGGTTGCTATCCGCAGTTGGGACTCTAGGAAGGGTGGGATAGTTCGCTCCCCTCACCTAACTGGTTTGCTGAGGCCACTGCACATGCAGGGATAACCTTAGAGTAGGGACCAGTTTCTCCTAACCTGGACCTAACTGGCCCCTCTCAAAACCAGAACCAGAAGTGCTCCAAAGAACCATACAGGCCTGCCAGCTACCCCTGCTCCCCACAGTTTCCATTAATGCTCCATAGACTTCCTCTCCAAACTGAACAAATAGACACACTCAAACTTACATCAAGCAAGGGACAAAATGAGTAAGAAAATCCCATTCAATTTGTAAAAACATGACAGAGCTTGCGCAGAAAAAAAGAACCCAACAAGGACTTCTGTCTCCACACAAGATACTCAAGTGTTCTTTTTATTTCATTTCTATAATCAAGGGTATCCTAGTTTACAGTGGTACAGTTTATAAGCAAAGCACAACCATGACCCAGGGTTTTCCAAAAATTCTGTGTCACACTGCTTTCATTCAAACAATCCACTATTATACATGGGTTTACATTCCTGAAGAGGAATAGGGAAGACAAAGCTCAAACACACATCACAGAATAAAAGGAGAAAGGGGAAAAAGGAGAATGCAAATGCTCTAACACAAACACAGGAAATCCTACTGAGACAGCTTTCCACATCCATGAACAAAAATCTCAATTCAGAAAGACCAAAGATGACACCAAACTCAATGGCTCTTGTCCAAGATCCTCAACATTCTACCTTCAGACAAAGTCCTCTGAAGAGACTTGTGCAGTTACCTTACAATGGACCCACAGGCAATGAACATGTTTTCACCTCTCTCAACTCTTACAGGCTGGCAGCAAGCAATTGCACTGTGTCAGAAGTCAAGCAAACAGGGCAGAAGATGAGCTTCGCCATACAGGGAACTCCTTGTGGAGCTCAAGAAGGAAAGGAACTTGTGTGATCTCTGGAAGCAA
>NW_015091131.1:61926-63101 GCF_001431845.1 Calidris pugnax | reverse complement strand
TGCAGGGATGGATCCATGTGTGCAGGAATTGATCCACGTGCAAGGATGGATCCGTGTGTGAAGGGACAGAACCAGGTGTGCATGGATCTATCCACGTGTGCATGGATGGATCCATGTGTGAAGGGACAAAACCAAGTGTGCAAGGATCTATCCACGTGTGCAAGGATGGATCTGTGTGTGCAGGAATTGATCCATGTGTGCATGGATGGATCCACGTGTGAAGGGACGAATCCAAGTGTGCAGGGATGGATCCATGTGTGCAGGAATCAATCCACGTGTGCAGAAATTGATCCACGTGTGCAAGGATGGATCCATGTGTGAAGGGACAGAACCAAGTGTGAAGGGACGAATCCAGGTGTGCAGGGATGGATCCGTGTGTGCAGAGATGGGTCCACGTGTGCAGGAATCAATCCATGTGTGCAAGGATGATTCATGAGTGAAGGAATGAATCCAAGTGTGCAGGGATGGATCCGTGTGTGAAGGGACAGAACCAAGTGTACATGGATCTACCCACGTGTGCAAGGATGGATCCATGTGTGCAGGGATGGATCCATGTGTGCAGATACTGATCCACGTGTGCAGGGATGGATCCATGTGTGTGGGGATGAATCCAAGTGTGAAGGGACGAATCCAAGTGTGCATGAATCAATCCATGTGTGCAAGGATGAATCCAAGTGTGCAGGGATGGATCCACGTGTGCAGGGATGGATCCACGTGTGCAGGGATGGATCCATGTGTGCGTGAATCAATCCACATGTGCAGAAATTGATCCGCGTGTGCAAGGATGGATCCATGTGTGAAGGGACAGAACCAAGTGTGCATGGATCTATCCACGTGTGCAAGGATGGATCCAAGTGCGAAGGGACGAATCCAAGTGTGCAGGGACGGATCCACGTGTGCAGAAATGGCTCCACGTGTGCAAGGCTGGATCTACACACGCAGGAGCTGGGACAGACGTGTGGACAGACGTTTGGACAGACGTGAGGACAGCCGACCCACCAACTCTGGGACAGACAGAAAGCCCCGTGTCCCCCCCCCGGTTGCAGGAGGGGGGGGGGATTTTCAGCCGCCGCCTGTTTGTTTGCGGGCGACTGGAACCAATTAGTTGCCACGAGGCCAACCGTTGCCTCGCGAAAAAAAAAAAAAAGAAAAATTAAAAAAAACCTTGGTCACCC
>NW_015091131.1:60963-61370 GCF_001431845.1 Calidris pugnax | reverse complement strand
TCCATCCATGTGTGCAAGGATGAATCCAAGTGTGCAGGGATGGATCCACGTGTGCAGGGATGGATCCACGTGTGCAGGGATGGATCCATGTGTGCGTGAATCAATCCACATGTGCAGAAATTGATCCGCGTGTGCAAGGATGGATCCATGTGTGAAGGGACAGAACCAAGTGTGCATGGATCTATCCACGTGTGCAAGGATGGATCCAAGTGCGAAGGGACAGAACCAAGTGTGCAGGGACAGATCCACGTGTGCAGAAACGGCTCCACGTGTGCAAGGCTGGATCTACACACGCAGGAGCTGGGACAGACGTGTGGACAGGCGTGTGGACAGACGTGTGGACAGCCGTGAGGACAGCCGACCCACCGGCGCTGGGCCAGGCAGAAAGCCCCGTGTCCCCCCCCCGG
>NW_015091131.1:55927-58257 GCF_001431845.1 Calidris pugnax | reverse complement strand
CCCCCTCACCAACCCCCCCGGGCCCTCTGCCAGCGGCGGGGACTCCAGATGTCCCAACCAGGCGACAAGGATGAGGATGGAGCCTTCATCCCCCCCCCAGCAAGCTCCCCCCTGCACCGCCTCTTCCTCCCCTCCATCCTTTCCATCCTGCCTCCTCCACATTGGGAATCTCTGTCCTGCTCTGGACCCTCTGTCCTGCTCTGGACCCCCTCATCCAGCCCCAATCACCCCCATATTTGGAGTCCCCAATGTCCAGCCCCCTCCCCATGGGGTGGGCACCCATGGGAAGGGACCGCTGGCCACATCTGGTGGCCAATGGCCAGCCAGGCTGGGAGGGAGGGAACCACAGAACCTCTGTATTGCTCTGGACCCCCTCGTCCAGCCCCGATCACCCCCATACTCGGGGTCCCCAGGCTCCAGCCCCCTCCCCACGGGGTGGGCACCCACAGGAAGGGACCGCTGGCCAGATCTGGTGGCCAATGGCCAGCCAGGCTGGGAGCAAGGGACCCACAGAACCTCTGTCCTGCCCTCGATCCCCTTGTCCAGCCCCAATCACCCCCATACTGGGGGTCCCCAGGCTCTGCCCCACTCCCCATGGGGTGGGCACCCATGGAAAGGGACCACTGGCCACATCTGGTGGCCAATGGCCAGCCAGGCTGGGAGGGAACCACAGACCCTCTGTCCTGCTCTAGACCCTCTGTCCTGCTCTGGACCCCCTTGTCCAGCCCCGATCACCCCCATACTCGGGGTCCCCAGGCTCTACCCATCTCCCCATGGGGTGGGCACCCACGGGAAGGGACCACTGGCCACATCTGGTGGCCAATGGCCGGCCAGGCTGGGAGCAAGGGACCCACAGAACCTCTGTCCTGCCCTCGATCCCCTTGTCCAGCCCCAATCACCCCCATACTGGGGGTCCCCAGGCTCTGCCCCACTCCCCATGGGGTGGGCACCCATGGAAAGGGACCACTGGCCACATCTGGTGGCCAATGGCCAGCCAGGCTGGGAGGGAACCACAGACCCTCTGTCCTGCTCTAGACCCTCTGTCCTGCTCTGGACCCCCTTGTCCAGCCCCGATCACCCCCATACTCGGGGTCCCCAGGCTCTACCCATCTCCCCATGGGGTGGGCACCCACGGGAAGGGACCACTGGCCACATCTGGTGGCCAATGGCCGGCCAGGCTGGGAGCAAGGGACCCACAGAACCTCTGTCCTGCCCTCGATCCCCTTGTCCAGCCCCAATCACCCCCATACTGGGGGTCCCCAGGCTCTGCCCCACTCCCCATGGGGTGGGCACCCATGGGAAGGGACCACTGGCCGGATCTGGTGGCCAATGGCCAGCCAGGCTGGGAGGGAGGGAACCGCAGAACCTCTGTCCTGCCCTGGAGCCCCTCATCCAGCCCAAATCACCCCCATACTCGGGGTCCCCAGGCTCCAGCCCCCTGCCCATGAGGTGGGCACCCACGGGAAGGGACCACTGGCCACATCTGGTGGCCAATGGCCGGCCGGACTGGGAGGGAAGGAACCACAGGGTCAGGCTGCGTCCGGCGCCCGCGGAGAAAGTCCCTTTTTTTAGAGTTATTATAACCCGGGGTCCGGCTGCCCTCGACCGCGGAGGGTCCCAGGGGACATGCCACCCCCCTCCAGCGCGCGTTGGGGGGTCCTTGGGTAAGGCCCTTGACTCCGGGGGAGAAAAGGGGGGGGTTGCCCATTCCAAGGGTGCATGCCAGGCAGCAAGGGGGGACAGGGGATGGTTTATGGCCCCACACGGGTCACCAGCGTGTCCCCAGCCCGCGTGGCCAGGGCTGAGTCACTCCACGATCCGGCTCCACTCCTTCCTCCTCCAAGGAATGTGGCCGGAGCAGGAGCCAAAAAACTTCCCGGGCGGCTGCCTGCCGGCACCCATTGAGGCTGGGGGGGGGTCAAGGGGGGGCAGGAGGTGCCACCATCAACCCCTCGGCTGCAGCAGTTTTGGGTGGCAGCAGGATGCTCTGCCCACCCCACGGCATCTCCTTGTGCACCAGGGGACTGCACCCATGGGTGCCCAGGGCTCCCCAGCACCCCCAGGATACCCTGAACCAGTGTGCTGGGGGGTGGGGGGGGGTCAGAGCCCCCCAATATCCCCCCCCCATCCCTTGCTCAGCCCCACACAGGGGGCACCCACCGGCTTGGCATCCCCTGGTGCTCGTGGGGTGGTGATTTGGGGGTGCAGCCAGAGCCCCCCCAGCCCCAGCTCAGCCTGACTGGAGCCAAGTGGGTGCTGACCCACGGTGGGGGGGGTCTGGGGGCTGCGCTGGGCACAGGTGGGGGCGTGTGGCCAAACGACAGCGGGGG